>NC_142404.1:1137138-1302138 GCF_059441095.1 Idiotropiscis lumnitzeri
ACTTCAAGGTGTATTGCACGGCTGGCCAAACATGTGAAGAGGACTCCATACAATTTCATTATGCTCCTACCACTCTTGAGCTCAAGGGGGCCAAAATAATCAACTCCAACTTTAGTAAATGGTGGCAGATCCGGAGTAATCCTGTCCTTTGGTAAGTCTGCCATCTTGAGCTCACCAGTACTGCCTCTAAGCCTCCTGCATACTACACAGTCATTGATGACCTTTGGCACAGGGGATCCAATATTTCAGTCTCAAGACTGATAGCGTGTGGTTCCTCCCACTATGCCCTACTTGTCTGTGAGTATATTCCATCAAGAGTCTTGACATGTGGTGTCCTTTTGGGAGAAGGATTGGGTGCTTCATGCCTTCTGGCATTGCTAGCCTATTTAGTCATCCTCCGACTCTCAATATGCCTTTATTAGGCAGTGGGTCGAGCTTGAAAATTGAGCTTTGACATTTGATGCTCCTACTTGATCCTTTAAGGCAGGGGTGTCAAAGTCAAATAGACAGGGGGCCAAATTAAAAAATTGCCAAGAAGCCGAGGGCTGGACTGATCGAATGTTCATTAAAAAAAAAAAAAAATTATCACACATAGTGAAGTGGACCTAATTGAACGTACTGAAAACCTAACATGTATAATACTATATGATTGGATCGGACAAATAAAGCAATATTTTGTTATGGCTCTGTCAATAATTTTTAATTTTCAACAGGCACAAAAGAAACTTTATAAAATCCTTATAACATGCACAGTAAATGAATGAAGCGGTATTATTCAAATCACCATCAGTCTATTTTCTCAGGGAAATGAAAAGTCAAAAGTAGGCTAAATTTACTTTTTATCAGTCACCCAACTGAAATATTTTTAAAACAATTGAATTGAAACAAAATAAAGTGCAAACAGCCACTAATAACAGAAAAACAACACTTTCTTCAAAGAAAAGTCACACGTGCAATGAAAACAAATATTTAACTTGAACTTTTCAACTTTAACTGAGTTAACTCTGCCTGAGTAAAAACAAAATAAAGTGCAAAAATCCACTCATAAGAGAAAAACAACACTTTCTTCTAAGTTTATGTGCAATGAAAACTAATATTTATCTTAATTATATTTAACTTTTTTTATTTTAACTTAGTAAAATAATCTAAATATGTTATTGCAGTGATGTTCACTTGTTTGAGGCTCAGGATGATACTTGGTGGTGTCTCATCTTTAGTACAAGTTCATCAAAGTTTGGGGTCAGGCTCTGAGCTGAGGATACCCTCATGATTGAGTGAAGGTGTTCAGCTGTAAGTCGACTTCTGTGTGATGTTTTGTTCAGCTTCATTAAAGAAAACAGTTGTTCACACAACTATGTGCTGCATTTTTGATGGGTATCTGAAAGTTGACACTTGCTGTTATGATAATCATGTCATTATCCACACCGCTTATCCTGTACAGGGTCGCGGGAGGGTGCAGGAGCCTATCCCAGCTGACTACGGGTGAAAGGCGCACTACACCCTGAACTGGTCGCCAGCCAGTCACAGGGCAGACATAGACACCGTCACTGAGTGGGAAGTGACCCACGCTGCTCGCACACAACGCAGGCGAGGTTATGATAATCACTGCTGATGAATAATGAAATGAGGCGGCCTTGCACAGCATGCTTCCCATCTCCTATTCAGCACGCCACAGTTGCATTATGGGAAATGTAGTTTTGGCGCCCATGAAACACCAGCGGCCTGCGGGCCGGTTCTAATAATAAATTAATATCATCCTGAGGGCCAAATAAATTCCTCTCGCGGGCCTTGACTTTGACATATATGCTTTAAGGCCTTGATTTCCTCTGCATATGTTCTTGACAAAACTGCACAATACCCATCTCTGCTGACTTCAGGTCTTCCAAGGCAAGTTTATGTGCTCGGATGGAATCTTTCAATGCCTTCAACTCAAGTTCTATCATGAGCTTTTGCTTTGTTTGGTTTTCTCTTTTGTTTGAACAGTGATAGTTATTTCCTTCCTTTTGATTTTCAAACTTTGTAAAAATGTCTTTAAACGCAGCTACAATGCAATTGTCCTTTGGAGTTTGGCCCACGTTGAAAAATGATGAAAGAGCCCATGAGTCGCATTTGGTTCTGATGTCAGTATCACATTGGCTGTGGCCTTCCAGTCCCGGATTTCGGGGTCATCTTTGGGGATTGACCCAATGTCCACGAGATCGTGTGGCCAGTGTTCCTCTGCACGAAGTAGGAACAGAGGTCCTTTAGCCCAGGTATTTAGCTTCAAAAAAGCTTTGGCGGTCATAACACGGGAGACACAGTCTGCAGGGTTGGCTTTAGTGTTAATGTAATCGCCTCTGAGTCCACTCAGTTGACTCTCTGATTACTCCAACGCGATTGGCAACAAATGTATGGAATCTCCTCATGCCATTCCTTATATATTTCAGGACAGAAGTGCTGTCTGTCCAAAATGTTGATGTTTTTAGTGGGATCTGCATCTCAATTTTCAGCATTTTATCAATCCTGACAGTCTGCAAGGCTGCAGTCAACTCCAGCCGTGGTATTGTCATCCTCTTTAGGGGTGCTACTCTTGCTTTCCCGAAGAGGAATGCTGTGTGTATAACGCCATCAGGGGTGGTAAGTCGGAGATAAGTCACAACTCCATAACCCTTCTCACTTGCATCACAGAAGCTATGGAGCTGGGCCGTAGTAATTTCTGTGATGTTTCTCGGCTTGATGCACCTTTCCACCTTTATAGTTCTCCATTAGCTGTAACCCGCCAACCACTGTTGCCATTTCAGCTCAAAGGCTTTGGGTATTGGGTCATCCCAGCCGCACTTCAGTTGGCACAGTTCCTGCAAAATGTACTTCGCGGTAAATGTGAAAGGAGCAAGGAACACAATCGGATCGTAGACTGAGGATACAATGGAAAGGATAGCTTTTCTGGTAGATGATTTTGTCTTTAAGAAGACACGAAACACAAAAAAGTCATCTTCAATGCTCCATCCAACCCCAAGGGCTCGTTCAACGGGTAAGCGTTCTTTGTCCAAATCAAAATACTTCTGTGGCACGTTCAACTTCTGGTATGTGTGCCAGCACCTTCTGACTGGTACAAGCCAATTTGGCAGGTCTAAATCCCCCCTGTACACAGAGGGAGGTCAACTCCTCACATAAGTTTGTAGCTTGAGCTTCAGTCGATACCGACTTTAAACAGTCATCCACATAAAAATTGTGCGCCACTGTTTCGATAGCTTCCTTAGAGAACTTCTCCTTGTTGTCTTCAGCCGTCCTTTTAAAGGCATAGCTGGCGCAGCTTGCAGAGGATGTCGCGCCTAACGAATGTACAGTCATCCTGTAGTCTGTAATGGCTTTTGTGGTGTCCCCACCTGGCCACCATAAAAATCTAAGAAAATCTACGTCATCTGGGCACACTCAGACTTGGTGGTACATCCCTTCTATGTCCGCCATCAATGCAAATGGCTCTAGCCAGAACCGAGTGAGTACTCCTAACAATGTCTTAGTGAGATTTGGTCCTGGAATCAGCTCGTCATTAAGTGAAACACCTTGGAACTGGGCAGAGCAGTCAAAAACCACTCGCAGTTAGTGCTTCTTTTGGTGTCGCACACCATGGAGAGGAAGATACCAAACCTTTCCCTCCTCCAGCACCAACTGCTCCTGTGGCACAAGTTCCGCATGACCTTTCTTGATGACTTCTTACAGAAATGTTTTATACTTTTGGTGAGAATGCAAATCTCTCCGCAACTTGTTTTTTAAGCTCCGGGCATGGCATTCCGCCAGTTCTTTGTTGTTAGGCATAAAAATATTGGTTTTCTAGTAATGTCCATTCTTCATTTCAACCGAGGAGGACATTATGTCCATGAACCTTTTGTCCTGGATGGACATTTCTGCCTTTTTTTCATATGATTTTTCAGGAAAGTCGTGATTAAAGTTCTGTTTCATGAGATCTTCTAAATTCACTACTGAAATTCGATGACTGTGTATCTCTGGAGGCTGATCATCTATGCTATTGCAAATATTCAGAAGTCCATTAACCACCCATCCTAATCTAGTTCGAACAGCATATGGACCGTCTCTGCTGTTGATTACCTTCCATGGTTCCATGGTTTTAGGCGAGTTTGTTCCAATCAGAAGGTCAACATTGGAATCAATACGGGTCAATTTCACCTCCTTAAGGTAATCCCATTCCTTCATTGATTCCGATGTTGGAATTTGCTCCTTTGTTACAGGTATATCATCTTGGGTGTATACTGCTGACAGCTTTATGAAGTCATTTTCTTCATTGGAAACTTCAAGGTCTGAGATTTTTTCCACAGTTGTCGTCTTCTCCTGTCCAAGCGTTTTCAATAGAATTCTCGTTTTCCTTCCGTTGACATTTAGTCATCTTTGCAGAGCAGTTGTGCAAAACATTTCTGTGCCACCTGGATCCAGAAAGGCGTACGTTTGTACACAAGTATTGCTGTTTGACATTTTCACCTTAAGAGGAACAATGGCGAGTGTCTGAGTGTCACCGGCCCCGATATGAAGGTGCTTTTCTAAAGACACAGGAGCACTGGCTGCTGTTGGTGTCTTATCTGTACCTGCGGCTGGTGTCTTTTGCTTGTCGTCTGTCTTTGTCCTTTCAATGGGTAGCATTGTAGGATGCTTCAATGTGCAGATTTTGCAGGTGAGTCTTTTTCTGCAGTCCTTGCTAATGTGACCTTTGTTCATGCAGCCAAAACAGATACCATTTGTTTTAATGGACTCAACTTTGTCTTCCCTCTTTTGTTAGTCAGTTCTTCGCAGTCTTCAATTGCATGGTTCCTTTTACAGTACAGACATACTTTTCTGGATGCTAGGTCTGGGGCTTGACCTTGAGCCGACTCCTCGGTTGCCATGGCGGTGAAGCTGCTCTTGTATGCCGTTGAGACAGGTTTTATTTTAGGAGGGACCTTTTCCTTTCATCCTTCAGTTGTGGTATGGCAGTGTCTTGGATAGTCCCAAATGTCGGGTCACATGCCATCTTTGCTTGCTTTTCAACAAAGTTTACCAGCTGCTTGAACTTGGCTCTGGCTTTGGTACGTTCTTGGTACTCGAAGGCTACACTTCTCCATTTATCCCTGTGCTTAAAGGGAAGCTTTGAAACTACGGTGCGTAGGTGAGTGGTGGTGTTTAAGTCATTTAGGGCCTTTACATCTGCCATAGAATAAGATAAGATAAGATAAGATGTCCTTTATTAGTCCCACAATGGGGAAATTTGAGATGTTACAGCAGCAAAGATAAAGATCACACAGAGTCGGCGGCGTAATGTAGCCGTTAATGTATAACATTAGCAGCAGACATTCAGAAAAAGCATGCAAATATACACAGTATAAACGTATCTAAGTGTAAGGAAACACTCCTAATGTCTGTCCATTATACAGAGGGGGAAACGCTGTAATGATAAAAACTACTGAATGATTGAAAATACTGCAATCATAAAAATATTGCAATGATAAAAGTACTGTAATGGTAAGAGTACTGAAATGATAGAAAAGTACTGCATGATAGAAAATACTGCAATGGTAAAAGTACTGTAATAGTAAAAGTACTGCAACAATAGAAAAATACTGCAATGATGAAAGTACTGCAATGGTAAAAGTACTGCAATGTTAAAACTACTGTAATAGTAAAAGTACCGCAATGATAGAAAAATACTGCAATGATAAAAGTACAGCAATGATAAAAGTACTGTAATAGTAAAAGTACCGCAATGATAGAAAAATACTGCAATGATAAAAGTACTGCAATGGTAAAAGTACTGTAATAGTAAAAGTACCGCAATGATAGAAAAATACTGCAATGATAAAAGTACTGCAATGATAAAAGTACTGTAATAGTGAACATCCTGCAGTGGTAGAAATACTACAGTGATAGAAGTATTGTAATAAGAATACTGTAATGGTAAACAAAATACATAATTGGTCAATATTTAAGTACACCCTTGGCTGAAAGTACAGTGGTAGTTAATATTGCATCCTAGGACTGCACAATTGCACTAATGCCCTCCCGTTTGTAGGCCTGACCCAATGTTCTTGTTAAAAAGTCTGACAGCAGTTGGCAGGAAGGAGCGGCGAAATCTCTCTTTGGTACAGCGAGGGTGTAAAAGTCTGTCACTGAAGGAGCTGTAAAGTGTTCTCAGAGTGTCATTGAATGGGTGGGCTTGTTTGTCCAGCATTGATGACAGTTTTGCCGTCATCCTTCTGCCCCCCACTGAGTCCACAGAGTCCAGGGAGCAGCCCAGGACAGAGCTGGCCCTCCTCACCAGTTTGTCCAGTCTCTTTTTGTCCCGGCCCGAGATGCCTCCTGCCCAGGAGACCACTCCATAGAAGATGACTGATGAAACCACCGAGTCATAGAAGTTCCTGAGGAGTGTTCCCCGAACGCCAAAGGACCTCAGCCGCCTGAGTAGGAAGAGTCTGCTCTGACCCTTCCTATAGAGAGCGTCTGTGTTGTCGCTCCAGTCCAGTTTATTGTTCAGATGAACACCCAGGTACTTGTAAGTTGAGACCCTCTCAACGTCTGTTCCCTGGATATTCACTGGTGCAGGTGGAGAGTGCCGACGCTTGCGGAAATCCACCACCAGCTCTTTGGATTTCCCAGCGTTGATTTGGAGGCGGTTCTGCTGACACCAGTCCACGAACCCCTGCGTAACCCCTCTGTACTCCCGATCGTCATCGTCAGTGATGAGGCCGACAATTGCAGAGTCATCAGAGAACTTCTGCAGGTGACAGGTTGTGGAATTGTATTTGTAGTCCGAGGTGTAGAGGGTGAACAGGAAGGGAGCCAGAACAGTTCCCTGCGGCGCTCCCGTGCTGCAGAGGAGCACGTCAGACACACAGTCCTGTGTCCTCACGTACTGTGGCCGGTTTGTGAGGTAGTCGTGGATCCATGTGATGAGGTGGTGGGCCACTCCCGCCTGCTCCAGCTTGTCTCCCAATAAGGCGGGCTGGATGGTGTTGAAAGCACTTGAGAAATCAAAGAACATGATCCTCACCGTGCCCCCCGCCTTCTCCAGGTGGAAGAGTGAAGTGTGGAGCAGGTAGGTGATGGCATCATCCACACTGATGCCAGGCTGGTATGCAAACTGGAGTGGGTCCATTGAGGAGCTGACCAGGGGGCGCAGATGGACGAGGACCAGTCTCTCCAGGGTCTTCATCAGATGAGACGTCAGCGCCACTGGTCTGAAGTTGTTGAGCTCCTTTGGATGGGGTGTCTTTGGAACCGGAACCAGGCAGGATGTTTTCCACAGCTGGGGGACTCTGCCCAGCTTCAAGCTCAGGTTGAACATGTGCTGGACGATTCCACTCAGCTGGTCTGCGCAGGATTTGAGGAGCTGGGAGCTGATCCCATCTGGGCCTGCCGCCTTCCTCGCCTTCATCTTCCTCAGCTGGTTCTTCACCTGAGATGTTGTGAGGAAAAAGGCTGAGCAGGAGGAAGTGGTGGTTGTCTGATGAGGCTGGGAACTGGAGCCTGTGGAGAGAGAGAGGGGCGAGAGAGGGGGAGAGAGGGTCTTGTTCGCAGTGGCAGGAGGGGTGGGTGGGGGCTGCATCAGGGAAGCCTGAGCGGGGTCAGACATTTGATCAAACCTATTGAAAAATAGGTTCAACTCATTTGCCCACTGAGGCCCCCCCCCCTTCTGGGTCTTACCTGCTTGTCCGTGGCCTGAGATGGTCTTCAGGCCCCTCCAGACATCCCTGGCATTGTTCCGCTGCAGTTGTTCTTCCATCCGCATCCTGTAGGACTTTTTCCCCTCTCGGATCCTCCCTCTCAGCTGACGCTGCACTCTCTTCAGCTCGTCCTTGTCGCCTGAAACAAAAGCTCTCTTTTTCTCCTTCAGGAGAGCTTTAATGTCCGGTGTGATCCAGGGTTTGTTGTTGGAGAAACATCTTACAGTCCTGGTGGGAATGGTGTTCTCCATGCAGAAGTTAATATAGTCTGTAACTGTGTCTGTTAGACCATTAATGTCCTCACCGTGAGCTTCGCTGAATACCTCCCACACAGTTGTGTTGAAACAGTCCTTCAAGGCCTCCTCGGCTTCTCCGGACCATCGCTGAACTGTGCGTGTCACAGCTGGCTGCCTGCGGACGAGAGGTTTGTACACAGGCAGGAGAGCAACCAAGTTGTGGTCAGCTTTGCCCAGCGGGGGGAGGGGCAGTGACGTGTACGCCTCCTTGGTGTTGGCATAGAAGAGGTCCAATATTTTATTGTCTCTGGTTTGGCATGTTACATATTGTGTGAATGAAGGCAGAGAGGAGGAAGGAGAAGCATGATTGAAGTCTCCAGAGATAAGGAACAAGGCATTTGGGTGCTGTGTTTGTAGCCTGCTCACAGCTGCATTCAGTACATCACAGGCTGTCTCACCATTAGCAGAGGGAGGCACGTACGCCGCCATCGCGATCACATGACTGAACTCTCGCGGTAAAGAGACCGGACGCATGCTAACAGCTATCATCTCAATGTCCCGACTGCAAAGTTGATCCTTAACAGTTATATGCCCAGGGTTACACCATCTATCATTAACAAACACAGCCAGCCCTCCCCCTTTTCTCTTACCGCTCTCCAGTGTCCTGTCCGCGCGTAGTATTTGGAAGCCGTCCAATTCCACGACGGCGTCCGGCGTTAGCTCTGTTAGCCACGACTCCGTGAACACCAGCAAGCTAGCCTCCCGGACAATCCTCTCGTGCCGGGTTAGCGCTGTTAGCTCGTCCATTTTGTTGGAGAGTGATCGAACATTCCCCATAATAACGGACGGGAGGACGGGGTGATATCGTCTCCTCCTTGCCTGGCGTTTAGCCCCCGCACGACATCCCCGTCTCTTCCTCCTCAGCTCGCGGGGAATATCGGGTCTCGCTCCGGGAGCCCACGCGGGGTTAGCACGGAGTGCTAACAGCTGATCTCTTGTGTACACGATCGATCCGTAGCTCCGAGTTTCGTCTCCGGACACGATCGCGCAAAAAACAGCCCCCAACAGTAGTAAAACCACCGCAAGTTGGATGTCCATTGCTGAGGTGAGGTAAAAATAAAATAAAAAAGGGTAAAGGGAAAAAACACACGAAAAAGGCTCAATAGTGAGCCACGCTGCTGTAAACAGGCAGCCACTCGCGCGGCGCCGGAACCGGAAATCAAGAATTTGCGCAACTGCGCAGGGATAAACCATATTCCCTCAGTCCCAAGCAGTCCTCTGATTTAAGCACCTGCCAGTTCAAACCTCTCCTTTGGTAGGCTGATGCAACGAGAATATCACTTCCATAGTGTCTCTGAAACGGTCTTTTTGCTTTTCCATCTCCTTGGGCTGGTGGCATATGAATGCAGCTTCGTACAAGTATTCTTGGTTGACCATCTGTGTATTGGTCCAAAAAGAGTAATAAATCACGAGCATTGTCTGTTTTGCTTTCAATGGAGTGCTCCAAGGTGCGTATAAATGTATGGTAATGCAGGGGGTCTCCCTTAAATATTGTGAGCTCCTTTGCAGGTAAAGTGGAAAGTCTCTGCTCTTTAATTAGCATTTTGGTTGTTTCGTTTTGCTTTTGCATTATTTTTCAATAGCTCTGAACTGGAATCAGTTGGTTTCTGGGTCAGCCTGGCATTGGTGGGTTTGCTGTGTGTGGACAATGGTGTTTGAGGCCTGGTCCTGTTAAAACAATCAAATGGTTGTGGTTGCCCACCTGATTTTCCACTCTGCTCATCATCATCATTGTCATATACATCATCAACATCGTCAGATTCCGTAACACTGTCGTCATCAATATCCCATTCGCCATTACCATAATGGAGTTCTAGTTCTTTCTTTGGCCTTAATTTGTTGCCCTTTACACTTAAACTCATGACCTCGTAGGTTTTGAGTTTTGCATCTGCAGCAGCAAGTTGCATTACAAGAACCAACATTTCTCTTTTCGCCTTTAATTTAGCTTCATCTCGTTCAAGGGCCTGTGCCTTCTTTAAACCTTCAACCTGGACTAAAAGTGCAGCTCTCTCCACTTCAGCGGTGCACCTGGTTGAGGATGAGCAGCTGTTGCATTTGCTCTTTTTGGTATCCCACCCTAATTTGCTCATCATTCCCAGTGACACACAAGAATCCTCCACGACCGAGATTCCCACGCTGCCGTCGTGTGGAGGCTTGAGCGGCTGCCTGGAGTGCAGCTAGCACTCTGGGGGCCTGACTAAGAGGAATCTCACCCTGGTGGTCGAACCAAGCGTTAAAACTTGCTCTCGACTACACACCTCAAAAATGGAATTGGCTTTCAGGGATGAGACAGGAGGTGTGAAAACCACACGAAACTACTACTACTACACACAAGAATCCTGACTCTCCTTTTCACAATTGGACTGTGTTTGTTGTCCATTTGCTTTCTTCAGATGTTGTTGTTGTTTAGAAGGAAATTCTGCACTTTGTTGCACCCACTGTTCAACTGTTGTTGCCTTTTGCAGCCATTGTTTTACGGAGCTAAGCAGCTTTGGGCAGGTACCAATGTGTGTGATCCACATCTCTTTTCTTTCTCTTTGAGCAATTCATAAATTCTTTTTTGAATGGTTGTAAATTCTTTAGTTATTTCATTGAAATTGCTGTATGATTGGGTGATTATTTCGATTTCATCATATCCTACTTGCATAATGGACTCAATGTAATTCATCTTTGATGTTAATTTACTATATTTAGCAGATTTATGTTTTATTAGTCCCTCTGTTTTATTCTTCAGAGCCTTCTCAGTTAGTTTGGGTTTTCTTTTCCCATGTCCGACTGGTTTGGGGGTCACTTTCTCAGGTTGTGATGTCTTATTTTTGTCACCTGCCATTTTATCAGTGTCAGAATAATTGGGATCAAATTCTTCCATTTCAATGGCGAGACATTTAACGATGTCATTTTGGGTTCTGCCTTTATTAATATCCTAAATTCCAACAGTTTGGTTGAGATTGCCATTATTCTCATTGGTGTGAGACATTGTGTTAACTTCACGAATATGCGTACACGCAACCTATATCAACAAAGCAGCGGTTGATGTGACAGTGACTTGATTGGCTCGGTTGTTGTTCACAGAATAGCGTCTCTATCATTATATACAATCGGCAAAGTTAATACAGGAGTTTGTAATGTTTACGTTCACTTGTGCCTCGTTTAACATTTCCAACCGTTTATTGTTGACATAAAAAAACAATATAAGTCATAAATCTACCTCTAAGCGTATGTCAACTGCATGCGTTTCAATAATGCGTCGCGTCAATTCATTCCACTTTGGTTAAATCATCACCACTAAACGATCCACTTTGTTCATAAACAATCAATCATTCCAAGCGACCACTCCACTATCCACACGACAGCGTTCCGTCTTCAAACTTTTATTTCTTTCGTCAATTGCTTTCTTCTCAGACGTTTTTTAACTTTGTTTATAGCCTGTTTCAATGATACGCTGGTGAAAGAAAGTTTTTAATGCGCACTCACTCACAATGGATTGAAGTTGCGATGTTGTTCGCTTGTTTTCACTGGTCTTGATGTTGATGTGTGGTTATGTATGTGACGTCAAGCAGTCAAGGGTTAGTCTTAATCGTAGTCATTTCAGTACAGATGTCATGCCGTGAGGTCAAGTAAATTAAATAAATAAATGGCTACGGTCTTCCTAACTTAAAATAAAAAACATACGCGCATAAGCAGTAATCAATATATAATACCATTTTCTATCTTCACCAAGTTCGTGTATATTAAGTAATGCGTCTTGAGTAAGTGCGATTGAAAAACGGTATCCCACCAGCGTTCCCCCACCTGTGCTGCATTTGTTATTGATATATGGGCGCAACCAGTGCTGACGTCATCAATTGCCCTAGTGGTGGTGTTGCCATATTGCATTACTCAAAAAACTGCTCCAACAGGGACTTTTCCCATTTTTTTCCCCATTCCTCATGCTCAAGTTTCTTCTTATGTTGTGTGTTGCGCCCTATTATTGTCTACACTGTTATGATCCACCAGCAACGCTGGTGGATGGAGCAGGACTCTCCAAGCGCAAACACGAGAAAATAGGTGATACAAAGATATTTATTAATAATTAGAATAGGCAATCTCCAATATACAATCGTGAACTAGCCGGGGCTATCGGCTATAGCAACAATGAAAAATAACTATCGACGAGGGAAAACAGAAAGCGCTGGTGGGGATTCACACCAGGACGCAAAAGGCAATACGGAGGAACGAAAAGCACTTGCAAAAGGCAAGAGAAAGAAACAACGCAAATAGCTTACTGCACAAGGGTAAGGGGAATCCAATCAGGTAAGTGATAAACAGAAAGCGCACTGAGCAATAGCTGGCGGAGACGAAAACACAAAAACGCAGTAACAAGATACACATTAACAATAGAGCGAACTAGAACGTGGAACATGAACATGAGCGATGTGGGATAACGATCCGACGCTGGGGAGTCAGTGTAAGTGTCTTAAATAGTGCGTGCAATCAGTGCGTGAATAGGAGTCCGGTGTGGAGCTGGTGGGCGTGTCTCGCAGCTGCTGATGGCCCGGCCCGAGACGTTCGCTGGAGGAACGCCCACACAGCTGTCAAAACAAAAGACACATGGCATGACAGACACGGATCGTGACATACACGGCCAACAAATCCTACATTTTTAATGTACTATGGTGTCATCTTAAGTGCAAATGTTTTTATAATGGAGCGTTCCTATGCATACAAAAAATTGTTTTGTGTTGTCTTTCCATATGTGGTTGCTATATTATATCACCCCACTTGGCCCACTATAACTGGCATGTCTCAGACCCAAGCAATCTCTACTACGCCTTATTGTTACAACACTAATTCTTAAACCATGAGCCCACTGATAACCATGAGCTATAATGTGAGGGTTTGAATAGCCCAATTAAGAGACGGAAAATATCATTACAGCTCAAACACTTAAGATGTCAAGTAGCCCTATTACAAGAAACACTTCTACCAGATGGGGAACACCAGAAATTAAAGAAATCCAGGGCCGATAAAGTGTATTATTCATCTCATAGCTCTAGAAAAAGAAGAGGCGTGGCAATATTGATACATCAACAAGTTAATTTCATTGAAACATCAATACATAAAGATGAGGAGGGCAGATTTATAATAGTGAATGGGATACTAGATGGTATAGAAGTGTCCTTTGTTAATATGTATGCCCCTAAATCGATATTTAACCGGATTGCAGAGCATAGTTTTGGTCGATTGCTTTTGGGTGGAGATGTTAACTGTGTGATGTCACAAGACAAGAAACCTCCATCAAAAACTTCCATAACAAAAATGGGGAAAACGCTTAAGCATCTTACTAAACTTCCTAAAGAGAGAAATTTTACATTTTATTCCAATAGACATGCCTCATATACAAGGATTGACTATTTTTTTTACTCCTGAAGCTGAATTGTATGGAGTAGAAGATATAAGTATTATGCCCATCACAATTTCAGATCATGCCCCAGTCATGCTTCGGTGGGATCTAGATCTGACACCAACTTTAAAGCAATGGATATTAAATGCCTCTCTTCTTAATGATACGGTCTTTGTTACATTAATTAAAACCAAATTCAAGAGTTATATAGATACCAATAATATTCCAGGTACCTCTCCAATCGTGCTGTGGGACTGCGCAAAAGCGTATTTAAGGATTGGGACGCCACAAAAGAGTATTTAAGAGGAAGAATAATTTCTTATGCTAAGGCAAAAAAGTGGAAAAAATTCTAAATAAATGGAATTAAGAGGAGAAAATTAAAGTGTTGGAACACAAACACAAACAAGGATTGTCACCTAATCATTTTACAGAACTTAGCATAGCTCTAAGGAACTCCAGGAGCTATTATCTGAAAAGGTAGAGGGAAGGCTCAGATTTACTAGGCAGCAGTATTATGAACATGGGAATAGAGCGAGTAGACCAGGCATCACCAAATGGCGGACCGCGGTCCGGATCCGGACCAACAGATGGTTTGGACCGGACCCATGACCAATCTATGATGAATTTTTTTTCAGGGCGCATTCACAAACGTGGACGCTGCAATTCTAGTTAATACGGAAAAGGCATCACTGATTTGAGCCAATCAAATCTTTTATGATCCACTGCCAATTGCGCAGCAGACCGGAAGAGAGTGCTGCTGACAGCATGCCTTGCTAAAAAGTTAGCAAGGTCGATGCGTGTTGTTTTAAATATAATAGACGGAGAAATTTAGTTTCGTTCTGGCTATAATATAATATGCTCCGAAACCGTAGCAACATTGCGAAGCGCCACTACGAAACAAAGCACCGCACTTTCGTGCAAAGTTATCCGCTGAAGTTTGAGGTGAGCGCACGCAAAAACATCAAACTTCGAGTGCAGTGTAACAGATTTTTACATTTTCGTTTACAGCCGAGCGCCATGCAAACGAATGTTAACTAAAAGTATGATGGATTTTAGGGAAACATAAAAAAACATTCAATGATGGGGAAGTTGTGAAGGAGTGCTTAAATGCGGTTGCACAAACATTATTTAAAGGAAAACACAAAACCCAGATGTGTGAAATAATCTACCAAATCCCAATGGCCCTGACTCCGTTCCAACCCGGATTTAAGTCACTGGCAGGGCAGTCACATACTCATTTTTCTCATTAAGAGAAGTTAAAAAAATATTCAAAAGAAAAGGTGGTGTAAAAGCTCTTTTTGATGAGGACAGCCATTTTGACATGTTGACCTGTTTTACTTGGATATTTAGGCTTTCCGTTTTTTAGACTGATAACTCTTTGATTTAAGAAAAAAAAAGGTAAAATATGTTAACTCAATGCTTAGCACTTTTTACAGTTTTTTCTGGAAGTGGCACCCTTAAGTTCCTGGAGCCACATTTTCTTGAATGTGAAATAAACGCCTTATATTTGTTTGACTGGCAAACGTGTTTAATGGGAATATTGCTAAATATTTAGTGTATAAATGCGCTATTTTGAAAATGACTAAATATTGAAACTACATAAAAATGTGAACATAGGCTAGACACTAAGGGAAGTTGGACTTTGGTTCGGACCTTTTAATTGGAGGAAATTTTCGCCGTGGACCTCCGTGACTTTTAATTGAATACCTCTGAGTCTGAGTAGACTTTAACCTTTTAGGTTCTTCTAATACCGTACATAAATTCAAAGAGGGAACTAAAGTGGTGGTCAAGCCTGAGGAAATAGCCGATGTATTTGCAAACTTTTATAAATTGCTCTATCAAAACACTGACACCTGCACCGACGACACAAAAAATAGCACAGTATTTACAGGATATAGAGAAAACTGAGCGAACTGGAACAGCAGTCAGGGCTCTGGATGTACCAATCCAGGATTGGGAAATTAAACGGACCATTTCATCCTTTAAAAATAATAAATGCCCAGGACCAGATGGATTTATAAACAAATTCTACAAATGTTTTCAAGAAGAATTAACTCCCCTTTTATTGAACGCTTATTATCATTTATTAGAAACTAAAACAACAGCGCCATCCTGGTCAGAAGCTACGATAGTTGTACTACACAAAGATGGTAAGGATCCTACTAACTGTGGCTCGTACAGACCCCTGTCAATGCTGAATGGGGACGTCCACATTTTGACACCTATATTGCCACAATGGTTAAACAATATAATAACTGAGAATAGTCACCCTGATCAGACTGGATTCATTACAAGTAGACACTACGGTAACAACTTGAGGCAGTTACTTAATGTGTTATTGTACCAAAAACAGAGTAAAATCACGACAACAGTGTTATCATTAGAAGCCCATAAGGCATTCGACCGAGTATCATGGAAATAGTTAATGCATAGGTTCAAAAAATTTTAATTTGGTCTCAAATTCATAAACTGGATTGATATAATTAACTCTTCCCCACATGCAGCTGTTAGGGTCAATGGGTGTAGGTCAGCAAGGTTTAACTTGGAGCATGGATGTCACCAGGGGTGTCCGTTGTTACCCCATCTTTTTGCCATTAGTATCGAGCCGCTAGCTCAACTTATCAGAGACGATGTGGATATAAAAGGAGTATCAATAGGTGAGGAAGTACATAAGATATCCCTGTATGCGGATGATGTCCTCATATTTGACTGAGCCACACACTACAATTACACGTCTCATGAATCAGATATTACTATATGGGTATTATTCTGGTTATAAGATTAATGTAGATAAAACGGAGGCTATGGGCGTACTGGGGAATATCCCATCAGAGCTAAAATGGTAAAGTGGCTTTCGTTGGCCAAAAGACGTCATAAAATACCTAGGGATTTATATTCCACTTTTGCTGGATAATCTGTACGAGGCGAATTATGCCAGAATAATTAATACTGTCAAAAGTGATCTCGACCGATGGACAGCGTTGCCTCTTTCCCTCTTTGGACGTATTGAAGCTGTCCGTATGAATGTCCTGCCTCGGTTTTTGTATGTATTCCAAATGTTACCAATTGGAATTCCTAGATCAAAATTTGCAGAAATGGATAAATGTTTTTCTAAATTCATATGGCAACAGAAACGCCCTAAAATTAAATATAAAACACTTCAAAGAGTGAAGGAAGAAGGCGGACTTAATTTACCTAATTTGAAATTGTATTTTGAGTGGCACAATTAAGAGCACTGGCTATATGGATGCAAAACGACGCGCATACAAGGTGGGTGGGCATCAAACAATCTATGTGCTCCGTACCACTACAAGCATTGCCATTCATCGGTACTCAGGTTGAGGGCCTGGCAAGATGGACCAAAACCATGCTTGACATCTGGAAGAGGGTTAGAGTCGCTTTTAAGTTACCAACTTAGATTTCTGCGCTGGCTAGTATCAGGTATTTGAAATCCTTCACTCCAGTTAGCCTTGATATGGGCTTTTCGAAAAGGGCAAAACATGACCTTGTTTATGTACATCAGTTGGTTGATAAGAGGGAATTATCGTCATTTGAACAGATATGGAGTCAGTTCCAACTTCCAAAAAGTGATTTATTTAGATACCTGCAAATACAATCTTTTTTGATATGCCATAAAGAATGGGGAAAATATCAGATCCATTACCAACAGAAGCATTCTTAATTCAAATCCAAAAACCACACGAAGGCAATAAAATTATTGCAAAATTATACAAGATATTTGTGTTAATGGCTCAAAATAAGCCCATTCAGGCAAAACACCGATGAGAGGCGGAGGCGGTACGGGCTGTGTCGGATGAAAAGTGGAAAGAGGTTGATAGTGGCACACCTGACTACATGGAGAGATTTTAAATGGAAAATATGTTGTAGATATTTCAGGACACCAGATATTGTGGCAAAGATGAACCCGAATGTTCCTAGCTTGTGTTGGCGACACTGTGGCACGGAGGTGCCAAATCACACGCATGTCTTTTGGACATGCTTCAAAATACAGGGTTTCTGGGACGGTGTATATGAAGCAATAAATCAGGTTCTCCCAAAATAATAAATCCATACTCTGAATTCCACCACCAGGGATGCAGGGAAGAGCAGCAAAATACCTCTTGAATATTTTTTTTGAAGCCGCTCTGAAGTGTATCACAACATCTTGGCCGAGTGGTCTAAGGCGCCGCGTTCAGGACCCAGTCTCCCCAGGAGGCCTGGGTTCGAATCTCGAATTTCCCCATTGTGGGACTAATAAAGGGCAAATTATTATTATTAATGATTGCGAACAGATCCACCCTCCTTTGATTCATGGATTTTAAAGTTGAGAGAACTTCAAAAATGGAAAGAATAACTTATTTGCTGAGGCTTCAACTAAATACTTTCAAAAAGATGTGGGGCCCTATGGAGGATCTAATACAAATGGAGGAATAGGCAATGTTGTTTTTTTTTTTCTTTTTTTTCCCTCGTCTCTTTGTTGTGCCTTGGGTGCATTATGGTGTGTCTTTGGTTGTGCCACTTTTGGATCACGGTAAATACTTTCGATTACCGGTGCGTAGGGAGACAGGGAGACTGGATTTGGTAATGACTGTATCACCTTAGAGACCTTTTTACTATTGTATTTTGGGATGCATATGATTGTGTGAATGTTCTGTTGTTGTAAAGAAAAACCCTTAATAAAATACAAGTTCTAAAAAAAAAAGAATTCAGATACCACATGCTGCCAGGCAGATTTCATGATACCAGTAGCACGCACTATTCGTCCGAGGCCTTCAGGTCCAATCGTGCGGGCGTCTGTTCCGTGTCTCAAGGGCACTTTTCCCGTTGATAAGACAATTGCGATAGCCAATCGGATCACGATTTGATGACAGTAAGCCTTCTCGCTGGCCTTACGTTGAAAGTGAAGAACGTGTCTTGTGATTGGATACTCACTTGTGAGGGGGCAGCGTTACGCTGAATCAACACAACAGAAAGTCGTAACTGGCGACCGCTCGAAAATCTGAAATATATTCTTTATTTTTTTAAACCACAATGGCTGAAGGAGGGAAAATTGTGGATTTGATTGCAGATGCACTTGCGACGCCATTTTTAAGTCTGACTTTTCAAGTCGGACTTTTCAAAAGAAGCTAGGTCATCCAACACTCGCTCAGTAGTGTGTGTCTTTCTGTTCATTATTTCTCCAGCCGTGGTGTCATAAATGATGGTAATATGAGGGGGATTTATTTAAGTCGGACTAAGTAGGACTTCACTGAAGGCCTACGTATGAAATACACGGCCCGCCACTGACAGCCAATCACAGGAAACACAGAGAGAAACAACCATCTGCACTCACTCTCACACATAGGGGTAATTTAGAGTGTCCAATCAAGCTGAATGAAACTGCCATGCATATTTTGGGAATGTGGGAGGAAACCGGAGTACCCGGAGGAAACCATGGAAGCACGGGGCGAACATGCAAACTCCACAAAGGAAGGCCGGAGCCGGAATCAAACCCTGTGCCTCAAAACTGTGAGGCCAAGTGGACGTTCTCCCCGTGCCTGCGTGGGTTTCCTCCAGGTACTCCGGTTTCCTCCCACATTCCAAAAACATGAGTGGCAGGTTGATGGGTCACTCCAAATTGCCCCCATGTGTGAGTGTGAGTGCAGATGGTTGTTGGTTTATGTATTTTCTGCAATTGGCTGGCAACCAGTCCAGGTTGTAGCCCGCCTACTGCCCGAAGATAGCTGGGATAGGCTCCAGCACCCCCCGCGACCATTGTGAGGAGAAGCGGTACAGATAATGGATGTATATATATATATATATATATATATATATATATATACGGAAATTTATGCATTGCCCAGAGTAGTGCAAACTCAAGCAGTTCCCACTCCATACAACGGAAAAACTTAAACTGCGCCGCCATGATCGGATCCAAATTGGCGACATGTTTTACAGAAATTGTGAAATATTTAAAATCCATTCATTTACATTTAGGTCTGTAGATCATGTCATCCAAATGAAGAAGAGCGGTAATGACCGTGGAGGAGAGTGATATGCATCCGATTAAGCGAAGCGGGATACAAAGTAAAAAAAAAAAATTAAAAAAAAACAAGGAATCGATTTTGGCTCAGTACGATTCCGGCAGTTTACCTGCTCAGGGGAAATTGCTTGCAGCTTGACGGACAAAGTACTACGGCGTAAATAATGAACATGTCCTGGAATGCTTTTGGAATGAATGTAAAATTAGCAAATATTAAGTATATTTTAATTCAAAGACTGTTCAAATAGTTTCCTTTGATCCTTGAATACGATCTAAATGGAGTCATGTTTAAAGGTATTTTTAAACTTATACAGTACATTTAGTTCTGCCCGCAAGCCCCACACTGCAGCAATGTTGTTTGCAAGACCCAGTGGTAACTTGAGCAGGGTGTTTTGTTCTGAGAAGATATGCTAAAGATGTCCAGCTAATATGGTACAGTGTTTGAATTTGGCTTAAATGTGCGTGTGTGAGTGTGTGTTGGGGTGTGTGCGTGCGTTTGTGCGTGTGCGTGTGTGTGTGCGTGCGCTATAGGTTTACTTTTACACCAGCTGTTGCCATGGAAAATTGATCAGTGCAACCTAGTTAGTAGCACATCACTTTCTAGATGAGTCAATTTAGTTTCAAAGTTATAATGACCGTGATGCAACTTTAAACTGGTCAAACTAGAAATATCGGGCATTACTGACCAATGTTCAAAAACTTGTAGACACACAAAATAGTTTAATGATTTGAGTGCATGAAATCCCTCTCAAGCAAAAGTCTGGTGCAATATTATCTGTATAATAATTACAATACCATGACTTCTAAAAAATGAATCGTGTAATTTTTGCTGAATTAGAATAGCATTTCTTTACATAACACTGTATTTGATATTCTTACTGTTGAGAGAGTTGGTGTTTCATTCACAGTGGTGTTGTTTTCAGGATCTGTAAAAAATAAATATCACTTAAGGAGGAATGGGTTCTAAATGGTTATAACTGTTCAGACATATGTTACAAAGAGAGATAAACCACCAGAAATGTTCAAGAAAAGGAAAGACAAATACAAGCACTTTGAGATGTACTAAATGTCCACACTTACTGATCTGGGCAAAGGGCTTCATCATTGTGACACAATCCAAATTGAACTGTACTCTTCTAGTGGCTATTCCCACCATGTGTTTCTTTTCCAATACAGATCTATTATCTGCCTCTCCTGCCACTCGGCATGCAGGTCCATAAAAATGGACACCTGAGCTGGTGAGTGCCTGAAGTCAGGATCAAGTGAACCTTCTCCTTCTCAGTACAGGGGTAGGATTACATACTAACTTGTCTGCAGTGTCCACTGTCCTGGGAAATTTGTTGGGAATAAAAAATATAAGGGAATATGTGACTATACAGGCTATACAGTCGTGACCACTTGCTACAACTCAGGACAGACTTGAAAAAAAGAAACTGTCTACACCAGTTAACAATTATCCAGGCATTTAGTGACCCTGCACCATATGTATAAAAATATCAACACATTTTCAATGTTGCATCTTTTTTTATTCTCTGTGTTTTTGAACAATGACAAGCCACAATAATCACAAAAACAAGTGTACATCTGCTGCTGCCTTGCACCCACACAATCCACCTGCCGCCTCCTTCTCATGAACGGATAAGTTCTTGGTTTTATTCCTGTATGTAAGTAAGAAACAGTAAAATGTATTTTTTTCTCATTCCAAAACACATAAAAAAATTTTGTTGGTACTTATTAGGAGCCTGGAATATGTAATCTGCATTTTCCTTCATTTTTAATGGACCTCGATTGTGCCATTACCCCAATGTGGCTAGGCCTGTGAAGCGCCTCGATAGCGGCTTCAGGCTCTAGTTAATATCATTAGAGCTCGGGCAGCTACAAGAGTGGAGGACTTTGTAAATGAAGGAATTAATTGTTTTTGCCTTACAAATACAATTTCTTTACCTGTCACCTGCAGAAGTTCTCTGATGACTCTGCGATTGTCGGCCTCATCACTGACAGTGACGATCGGAGTACAAAGGGGTTACTCAGGGTTTTGTGGACTGGTGTCAGCAGAACCGCCTCCAAATCAACGCTCGGAAATCCAAAGAGCTGGTGGCGGATTTCTGCAAGCGTCGGCACTCTCCACCTGCACCAGTGAATATCCAGGGAACAGATGTTGAGAGGGTCTCAACTTACCTGGGTGTTCATTTGAACAATAAACTGGACTGGAGCGACAACACACGCTCTCTATAGGAAGGGCAAGAGCAGACTCTTCCTACTCAGGAGGCTGAGGTCCTTTGGCGTTCAGGTGACACTCCTCAGGAACTTTTATGACTTGGTGGTGTTATCGGTCATTTTCTATGGAGTGGTCTCCTGGGCAGGAGGCATCTCGGGCCAGGACAAAAAGAGACTGGACAACCAAGTGAGGAGGGCCAGCTCTGTCCTGGGCTGCTCCCTGGACTCTGTGGACTCAGTGGGGGGCAGGAGGATGACGTTGAAACTGTCATCAATGCTGGACAACCCACCCCACCCACTCAATGACACTCTGAGAACACTCCACAGCTCCTTCAGTGATAGACTGTTACACACTCGCTGTACAAAAGAGAGATTTTGCCGCTCCTTCCTGCCAGTTGCTGTCAGACTTTTTAACAAGAACATTAGGTCAGGCCTACAAACGGGCGGGCATTAGTGCAATTGTGCAGTCCTAGGATGCAGTACACACTACTACTGTGCTTTATCCAATGCTGTACTTAAATAGTGACCAATGCTGTATTTTGTTTACCATTACAGTATTCTTATCATTACAGTTTTTTCTTTCATTGCAATATCTTTTACATCACTGCAGTCATTTTACCATTACAGTACTTTTATCATTGCAGTATTTTCTGTCATTGCAGTACTTTTACCCTTGCAGTACTTTTATCATTGCAGTATTTTCTATCATTGCAGTATTTTTATCATTACAGTACTTTTACCATTGCAGTATTTTCTATCATTGCAGTATTTTCTATCATTGCAGTACTTTTACCATTGCAGTTCTTTTATCATTGTCGTATTTTCTATCATTGCAGTATTTTTTTTATGATTGCAGTACTTTTACCATTACAGTACTTTTACCATTGCAGTATTTTTATCATTGCAGTATTTTCTATCATTCAGTTATTTTTTTTATTTTATCATTGCAGCGTTTTTATTTATTTCCCCTCTGTACCATGGACAGACATTAGGAGTGTTTCCTTACACTTGTATATGTTGTGGGATGTAAGTGTGTATATACATGGGGATTTGTGTACATACGTATATACTGTGTATATTTGCATGTTTCTTATGAATGTCTGCTGCTAATGTTATACATTCACGGCTACATTATGGCGCCGCCTCTGTGTGATCTATATCTTTGCTGCAGTAACACTGCAAATTTCCCCATTGTGGGACTATTAAAGGACATCTTTATCTTTTATCTTTATCAGTATTCTTTGGATGAGAAGGCCTAAATATGCACAAAAACTCATAAAACTTTTCAAAAACATGAGGCCAGGCAAATAAATATTTTATAGCTTCATTGCAGATCGATAAAGGCTCATTTGGGCCCCCTACAAATAATTAACGAAGCAGCTGCTGTACATTTCACGTAAGCTCAAGGAAAATTGGGAGACATGAAACAGCCCATGACCTACAAAATGTCTCTTGGAGCCATATCCCAAACCTAGGGCTACAAAAATTGGGAGCATCCTGAGATGTATGCAAATGAGTCATCAGAAGCCATTTGTGCACAGAAGTGAGCGCTGATTTTTTTGGGAATGTACAATTTCAGCCAATTTAGTTTAGTTTGTATTTACAGGGATCACCCTTTTTTGACCATGTCTTAGAGTAGGGCAACGGGCGGACCGCGGGTCCTCTGCTCAATTTGCAATTAAAATAATAAATCGGGGGTCTAATATTTTTAAAAATATGATTTTGGGGGGAGGGGAATTTAGAATTTCACATAGTATATTTAAATTATGTTTACTCTACTACAATGGAACCCTGCATACTTGCGGTTCGGCACGCATTGATTCATGTATTTACTGTTTTGTTCCTACAATTTTAAAAATGTTAAGGGCCCAAGCAGCGACCACTGCGAGGTCCCGAATGTTTTCGCGGCCATAAGGCGCACTTCAAAGTCCCAAATTTCCCCCAAAACAAACCAGGCACCTTGTCATGCGACGCGCCTATTGTATAGACCAGAGGTATTCAATTAAAAGTCACAGAGGTCCACGACGAAAATTTCTTCCAATTAAAAGGTCCGAACCAAAGTCCAACTTCCCGAAATGTCTAGCCCATGTTCACATTTTTATATAGTTTCAATATTTAGTCATTTTCAACAGAGTGCACTCATATACTAAATATTTAGCAATGTTCCCATTAAACACCTTTGCCAGTCAAACAAATATAAGGCCTTTATTTCACATTCAAGAAAATGTGGCTTCAGGAATTTAAGGGTGCCACTTCCAGAAAAAAAACAGTAAAATATCTCCTGCAGAAATATATCAAGTGCTAAGCATTGAGTTAACATCCTTTACCTTTTTTTTTTTTTTTTTTTAAATCAAAGAGTTATCAGCCTAAAAAAAACGGAAAGCCTCATTATCCAAGTAAACCAGGTCAACAAGTTCAGTACACAATCAATAAAAATGGCTGTCCTCATCAAAAACTAATTCAAAATGAGCTTTGACACCACTTTTTCTTTTGAATATTTTTTTTAACTTCTCTTAATGAGAAAAAAGAGTTTGTGACTGCCCTGCCAGTGACTTAAATCTGGGTTGGAACGGAGTCAGGGCCATTGGGATTTGGTAGATTATTTCACACATCTGGGCTTTGTGTTTTCCTTTAAATAATGTTTGTGCAACCGCATTTAAGCACTGCTTCACAACTTCCCCATCACTTGAACGTTTTTTTATGTTTCCCCAAAATCCATGATACTTTTACTGAATATTTGTTTGCATGCCGCTGGGATGTAAACGAAAATGTAAAAATCTGTTGTACTGCACTCGAAGTTCGATGTTTTTGCGTGCGCTCACCTCAAACGTCAGCGGATAACTGTGCACAAAAGGGCGGTGCTTTGTTTCGTAGTGGCGCTTCGCAATGTTGCGACGGTTTCAGAGCATATGATGCACACTGGTTTTGAATTCGCTGCAGCCAGAACGAAACTAAATTTCTCCGTCCATTCATTTAAAACAAGACGCATCGACCTCGCTAACTTTTTAGCAAGGCATACTGTCAGCAGCACTCTCTTCCGGTCTGCTGCGCCATTGGCAGTGGATCGTAAACAAAAGCTTTGATTGGCTCAAATCAATGACGTCTTTTCCGTATTAACTAGAATTGCAGCGCCGTTTGCGAATGCACCCTGAAAAAAAATCATCATAGATTGGCCATGGGTCCGGTCCGCCATTTGGTGATGCCTGGTATAGACTGAGCAACTCTCTCGACCATTGAGCCTGATCCCTTCGGGGCATTGCATAGTGCATGTTACCACACCCTGCTGGCCAATGTGCTGAGAGATCTATGCTTCGAATTGAGTGTGACAAATACATTATGTGAAAAAGTTTTTGGGTGATGGTGCAGAAGAAAGCTGGACAAAGGGGCAGCTGTCCACAGTGTCGTAGTCTGTCTTATCATTCATGTTATTGGAAGCAAGAAACATCACAGGTTAAGACAACAGACTGCAAAAAAAAAAAAAAACACTGCCCAAAGCACACCACTCACATAGCTCTAACCAGCCATCTGATTGGCTGAGGCTCCCAGAATGCATAAGTACTGTTTTTGTGTTATTTTTATTTCTTTTGGGGATATGAATGGCATGAGAGATGCATGTTTAGTGTTAATTTTATTTCTTTGTTTCATTGTTTGCTTGTGTGCTGATCAGAGATATTTTTGGTTTTGATTTGTAACCGTGACTCTAAGGCAGGGGTCCTCAATCCTGTTCCTCTAGGCCCGGTGTCCTGCAGGTTTTCCATCTCTCCCTGCTGCAACACAGCTGATTCAAATGATCAGTTAATCAGCAAGGTCTGTAGAAGCTAGATAACGATTGCACTAGGGAGAGGTGGAAAACGAGCACGACACCGGAACCTCGAGGAACAGGATTGAAGACCCCTGCTCTAAGGAGTGTGGTGACCAGGGAAATCCCTCCCCTGAGGTTTTCCATTTGATGTGTTGCCATGGCATCTCTGATCTGTCTGAGCTGAGGTGCTGGTGCTGACAGCTGTTTGCATGAGTGATAGCTCGCGCGCGCGAGCTAGCATGCGCGCGAGCTAGCATGCGCACGAGCTAGCATGCGCACGAGCTAGCATGCGCGAGCTAGCGCGGCGCGCCCAGTCCAAGTATCAAAGACAGAAATAGCACCCTCAACTGGTGCTGCGCCCTTTGATACAGCACATCTTTTGGACGTAAAAATACGGCCCGAACAGCTAATGTTTCAAGGATCTTTTATTATTTTTGTAGAAATTATATTTATTATTATTTGGGCCCGAGCAGCGACCGCAAAACTCACCACACTTGACTCACACATTAGGCCTGGCAAAAAAAAAAAATTAGATTTTGTCAGCGTGATACACGAGTACTAGAAAATGGGTCTGCAGCGCCCTCTAAAATGGTGAATCGGAGGTTCATCAAAGCCTTGCCTCTGAAAGTTTGACATTCTGCAATGAAAATTGGGAGGCATGTATAGGACCCTCAGACGTACATAAAACATTTGGTACCCAGCCCTAACATGTATAGGAAGTGAATTATAAGTATTTATGCCCATTTTTGCACATTTAACGGGCTCATACTTTTGCCCCCTCGTCCAAAACAGTAAACCAGAATGTCTTCAAACTTGGGTTGTACTCAACTCTCAACTCTTGGGTCAAGAGTAGGGAAAAATATTTTACGTTTTCGAAAGGCTACGCAATGGGGGTCTGAGCATCAAACTTTGTGTTTCATAATTCCTTCTTCCCAAAGGATCCTGGGTTGTATGTTTCACCTTGCACTATGAAAATTAGGTGGTGTATGTAACAGTCTAAGACCTACAAAAACGTCTTTTACAGCCATGTGCTAAACCTGACAGAAAATCCACCACTTTGAATTTCCTTTTTGGACTTATTTTATTATTTTTGGCCCTTCATAGAGGTCATCTTTTAGCTCCTCCTAGAGAATTTATTCAATAGTCTTCAAGGTTTGTGTGCTTAATTTAAAGATGTTTAAGGTGAAAACTAATTGAAATCTTTGTCTGAATTTTGTCTGACTATATGATGGGTCAGACCATCAAACTTTGCATTTCATAATTAAACTAAAGGTGTTTAAGATGAAGTTATTGACATCTTTTTATTTAGTCTTACGCTTTTGTCATGGCGATGCAGTGTATACAGTGAAAACAAATACTGTTTTTGACGTTTTAAACCTGGGCGAAAGATCAGAAAACTGCACACACAATAGACCTAGAATTATAATTAATATTTCAGAGATTTCTTGAACTATTTTCCAAAAAAAAGATCAGTAGTGTCACCTTCAAATTTGTAATGAAGCATTCCTGGTTCCCCATTTCATGTAGATCTGTGAAAATTGGAAGGCATATGTAACACCCCAAGAACTACACATATTAGGCTAGGCATAAAAAAAAATTAAAATAAAGAAATATCTGTTTCTAATGGACATTGTCCTATGTACATGAAGCCAGACGTGCAAATACCAAGGTCCCTTTTGTTTCTGTAGGAAATATTATTATTGTTAGGTCCCAAGTAGTGACTGCTGCAAGGTCCCTATTGTTTTTGTAGAACTTATCCATCCATCCATCCATAATCTGTTCCACTTCTCTTCGCAATGGTTGCTGGGGCACTGGAGCCTATCCCAGCTGTCTTCAGGCAGTAAGTGGGGTACACCCTGGACTGGTTTTCTGCCAATTGCAGGGCGCACAGACAAACAATCATCCATGGTCACGCTCACACCTATGGGCAATACAGAGTGTCCAATCAACCTGCCATGCATGTTTTTGGAATGTGTGAGGAAACCGGAGTACCCGGAGAAAACCCATGCTGGCACAGGGAGAACATGCAAACTCCACACAGGAAGGCCAGAGCCAGACTCGATCCCACGTAGTAGTAGTATTAAGCCGGAGCAGCGACCTCTTCGAGGTCCCTATTGTTTTTGTATTAATTATATTATATTAATATTATTATTTTTTACATTTATTAATATTATTATTATTAGAGCCCGAGCAGCGACCACATAAATTTTTTGGGGCGCAAATTTGTGATTGTGCATTATTCTCTTGTTGGCAGTCTTGGAATAAAGACGTGATTACAGTCAGTCGTCTGTGCTCATTTTGACTGCCACAATATACTAATCAGAGACCTAATTTTTGTATGTTTGTAAATGAAGTCAAACATTATATTTGAAAAACTTAGGAAGCTCAGGCTTGGACCGGGAAGGGGGAACATTTCACAAATGCAAGTTTGGCTAAATTCTGGTCAATAAATTTTGTATAACAAATGTGGCTCACTGCCTTTTCACACCTTCCTTTTGGGGCTAATAGAAGTTGCCAAAACAATAGCTCGCCTTATTCCCGACACACCCCTCCCTTCATGGTGGGTTAGTCAAATGACCAGCTACGGCAATGCTAGGAATGTGAAAAATAATGGTGGTCTTAGTGTTAATATTCCATTAGGTTATTACGTGATTTCCCCCAAAAATTGCTCAAAAACATCCTGACAATTTTTTAGCCAAGCAGCCTGGATGTACACGTCAACAAGCTCCAGCAAATATTGGAAGCACATGCAACAGCCTGGGATCTACAAAAAGCCTCAGAAGCCCTGCTCTAAACTCAAATTTAAGTAGGCCATTTTTAATTTCCTTTCAAAATTTTGGCCTTTTTATAGGCATTATATTTTATCAAAACCAGGGTTTTTTTTGGATGTATGTAATTTTCCCCAAAAATTACAATTCCAATGTGCCAGTGCCCCAATGTTGCTAGGGCTGCGAGGGCCCTTTTTAGCTGATTGCAGCTCTATTTAGAGCCCAAGCAGTGACCGCTGCGAGGTCCCTCTTGTTTCTGTAGGAATCCTTCTACTTTTTCTTATATTAATATTATTTTTCCGATCCTTTATCGTAATTTTGGCACGCTAAATATGCACGAAAACTCACAAAACTGCTATCTCATCGGGCCTGGTGAAAAAATTTGATATTTTAAAGTCGGTGCAAACAATAAAACACAATCCCGGTACGTTTGTTCTAGGCCTGATAAAATTAGTCGGCACGTGAAGCATCCCAGACATAAAAAAAGGCCATTACAGCCACCATCTAAAATGAACAGGTAGTGAGTTATGGATTTGTGAATGTCCAATTTTGGCCCATTTTTGCACATTTACATGGGTCATTCTTTTTTCAACCTGATTCTAGAAGATTCATCCAAATGACTTCAAGCTTTGGTTGTAGCATCTTAAGACCTGAGACAAACACTGGGACATTTTTTTTTAGTTTTTCAAATACTATATGACGGAGGCGAGGCTTCAAAGTTTTATTATCGGAAGACTATTTAGGCCTTCATGATGTCAAAATACGAAATTTGTGATTTTTCGCTAAAAGCTGTGGGTGTGGTAACTCATAGTTCGCCAATAAAACAATGCTTATTTTGACATACTAAATAAGTGTTAAAAATCATGAAACTTTCCACCCACTCAGGCCTTGCAAAATCATCAATGTTTTATTCATTAAAGCTACTGCCCCTAAGAAATTTTCAAAAAAGCAGCCCAGTTGCACGTTTCGCCTAGATCGATGGAAATTTTGTAGTGATGCATTGTAATACAATTAGTGGCATTATTTTAAACACTTACAGGACAGAATGTCAATTATTACATTTAGTCGGTTGAGATTTACTGGATATGTTAATCATTGATTAGGAGGGAGGGAGGGAGGGAGAGAGAGAGAGAGAGAAAGAGAGGGGGAGAGAGAGTTTTTTGTACAATGTATGTAGACTGAAATATGATTATTGTCCTGACAACTGGCTTTTTAATTCCTTCACCTTTCTCTTCCACAGCTCGCTTTTTGGCGGAAGTCTGTATCATATTTTCCATGAACAGTCCGAAAATGCCGCACCACATTTCCCTTCTTTGGTATTGCAATGGTCGACTGGCAAATGAGGCAAACGAACTTCGAATGTCATTGTGAAAAGCAACTCCTCCTCCCATTACATATTAAAGTGATACGTTTTTGTCTTCTTACTTGGTCCAGCACCCCCACTCATGTTTATACCCCCCTTGAGTTCAAGAGAATAAAACGAGGGCTTAAAATTGGAGGTAACCAACTCACTAGCTTGTTAGTTGTGCTGCACTTCGCACTGTTGTTGTTGTTCAACATACAAATGAATTTTTTAATTTTTAGGCCCCCTCACCAATAAAATTTGTTTTATTTCCTTGTATTTAACTGAAACATTTAATTAATTCAATAATTATTTTGTAAGGATTTTTACAAGTTTGTTTACTTTATTTAAAATACCCCTAGAGTTCCTTCAAGTACCCCCATTTGAGAACCACTGGTTTAGAGTCTTTGATGTTATTTTAAGTGATAAAACACAACGACAGACCTGCAGAAAACATTTCCCATCTCATGTCACTCTCGCTTTGGCCAGCGAACAAATTGGAGTGGGCGCGCTAGTCAGTGACCGCATGGTGCACAGGAAAAGAGTCACTATCTATACTGCAGAGGTTATTATTAGAAATTACGAAATGGAAATAGGTTTTACTATCAGGCCTACACTCACTTCTGCAAAAACATGGAGTAACCAATCTCGATGTACACTGACTACCATGACAATAAAGGGCATTCTGATTCTGATTCTGTGGCGCTGGTGGAGACAGCAGCAGGCACAGAAATGGACCCCACAGGTTTATGCAGCACCCAGAAAAGATCCAGCATGATAGGCCCACTCACCGTTATCGCCATGCCGGAAGTGACCGCCGGGAGCTGAAACACTTGCTCCTGAGGCAGCACTGGGGCGTTCATCAAGGGCGTGGCCGTGGTCCACTGCCATCAGATCGCCGCTGGGGCCGGAATCGCCGCGCACACTCTTAGAGCATTCGCCTTCTTGCTCCTCTGGTTGTGCCTGAGCAGAAACAAATACATGGCCATTGAAAGGCTTGTCCTCGGCCTGGTGATGCCGGTAGTAAGAGAGTCTTACGCAGCACTGAGTGAGGGTCCGGTGGTCAACCGTGACAAGGTAGATGGGAACCGCAACCAGGAGCTCTTTGCTACCACAGAGGTCTCTGATGCAGCTGTAGTTGCACATGACCAGGCCCCAGCGACTGATGCGTACATCTGTCTGTGGATGTTGCACAGGTCCATGAAGATGGCCTCCACCATTCTGCTGGCACGTGGGGAGGGTGCCTCTTCCGTGCCGTTCCCAATGAAGAGACTACACAGAGATCCTGTCACATTATAGGACCAGACCGGCTCTGGCATTTTCCACATACCCTTTGGAAACCTACATGCTCGGCACGCGCGGACACCTGCATATGCTTTGAAGTGGCCTTGTGCAAGCGTCTTTTGGCGTGGTGGAAGGGCCGCAGGAGGAGCCTTGTTGTGGTCAGCCAGCTTCTGCCACATGGCTTTTATTTTCAACACTTGGGTATGTGTCACAAACATGTTGCGGTGCAGCTGCACCAGTTTTTGCCGTCTAGCCCCATGACGTCCTCTTTGTTGCGGTTCGGGGAACCGTGAGCTGGGGAAAAAGGACCCAAGAGCGATCGGGGTGATGTGAATAGGATTTATTGAATGAGGATGTGAGGGAGCAGCACGATCGGGAGCCGGCACCGGAGAGCTGGGAGTGGAGCGACGCGGCGGGTCGGGAGCGACCGCGGGAACGGCGATTGGCTGGCAGGCTGGGAGACGGCGAGCGCTGGAAGCGGGAGGCGGGCTGGCGGAGAAGCAGCTGGAGCGGCGCGGAAGAGGCAGGCGAGTGGCGTGGTGGGGGGAGAGCAGGCGAGGCGAACGCTGATCAGGAACGCGGAGATGGGCACGGGCAGCTCGGGTTCGGACGGGCACTGGACGGCTGGAGGGAGAACAAGACGATACAGAAGTCAGACGGGAACGAGCGACGAGACGATCGGGCGAACTTGCAGCGTGCAGGGACATGAGCCAATACCACGTAGGAAACGGGATAATCCGGCGTCTGGCTCCTGGTGCGGCTGGGTCTTATCCTGGTGTTGATTACTGCTGATGAGCAGCAGGTCCGCAGGAGCCGACGCCCTCTCAAGCCGGAGGCGTGCCTGGCTGGAACTGGCAGAGAACTGTAAACAATAAACATCTTGCCCGAGCCCCCCTAAACCCGACCCACCACAGTACCCCCCCCTCAACGGACGCCTCCTGGCGTCCTACCCGGTCTATCCGGGTGTAAGGCATAGAAGTCCCGGATCGGGGAATCACTCAGGAAGAGCTTGCGAGGGATCCAGGAGCGCTCTTCTGGGCCATAACCCTCCCAGTCCACCAAATACTGGAACCCCCTCCCTCGGCGCCTCACATCCAGCACCTTGGAGACCGTAAATGCCGGGTGATCGTCGATAATCAGGGGGGGTGGAGGGGAGATGGTCGGAGGGCTTAGAGGGCTGGAAGAGACAGGTTTGAGCAGGGAGACGTGAAAAGTGGGATGGATTTTCAGGGAGTCGGGAAGCTTGAGCCTGACGGAGCACGGGTTGATAATCTTATCGATGGGGAAGGGACCGATGAACCGAGGCGACAGCTTACGTGATTCGGTCTGCAGCGGAAGGTCGCGGGACGAGAGCCAAACCATCTGGCCGGGGCTGTAGTCTGGGGCCGGGGACCGATGGCGGTCGGCCAGGCGCTTGTTCCTTTGCGCCGCACGAGTGAGCGAAGCTTTTACCTCGGCCCAGACTCCTCTGACCCGACGGAGATGTTCCTCGACGGAGGGGACAGCCACGGCGTGCTCCTGTTCTCTGAACAGAGGGGGTTGGTAACCAAGACAGGCCATGAATGGGGACATACCTGTAGCGGCGCAGGAGAGGGAGTTGTGGGCGTACTCAATCCAGGGCAAGGCCTCGCTCCATGACCCGGGGTTACGGGCCACCACGCACCGCAACGCCGCCTCCAGGTCTTGGTTGGCTCGCTCGGTCTGCCCGTTTGTCTGTGGGTGGTAGCCGGAGGAGAGGCTAGCCGTGGCACCCACCGGCTTGCAGAACTCTCGCCAGACTTGTGACGAGAACTGGGGACCACGGTCGGAGACGATGTCTACCGGGATACCATGGAGTCGAAAAACGTGCTGGGTAAGAAGTTTGGCCGTCTCCAAGGCGGAGGGCAATTTGGGAAGGGGAAGGTAGTGTACGCACTTGGAGAAACGGTCGATGATGGTTAGGATGACGGTGTGCCCGTTGGAGGGGGGAAGCCCGGTGACAAAGTCCACAGCGATGTGGGACCATGGACGGCTTGGGATGGGCAGGGGACGGAGGAGGCCGGCCGGAGCCGAGTGAGAGGCCTTACCTCGGGCACAGACCGAGCAAGCCAACACGAATTCGCGGGTGTCTTTGGCCATGCTGGGCCACCAGAAATGCTGTTGTAGGAACCGTAGGGTGCGGGTAACGCCCGGATGGCAGATGAGTGAGGACGAGTGCCCCCATTGGAGAACCTGAGACCGCACGGCGTCGGGTACGTACAGGCGGTCGGAGGGGTCAGGCCGAGGGTCGGGTTGCTGCTGCTGGGCGTCCCTCACGGTCTGCTCTATCTCCCAGGCGGCCGCACCCAGGAGGCAGGAGGCGGGCAGGATGGGTTCGGGCGTCTCAGGGCTGGCGGGAGGCGCGAACAGGCGGGAGAGAGCATCGGCCTTGCCGTTGTTGGAACCGGGTCGGAACGAGAGGGTGAAATTGAAACGGCTTAGAAAAAGGGACCAACGAGCCTGGCGAGGGTTCAACCTTTTGGCGGACTGCAGGTAGGCCAGGTTCTTGTGATCTGTCCACACAAGGAAGGGGATCGTGGTGCCCTCTAACCAGTGTCGCCACTCTTGGAGAGCCCACACCACCGCCAGCAGTTCGCGATTCCCGACGTCGTAGTTTCTCTCGGCCGGAGACAGGCGCCTGGAAAAGAAGGCACAGGGGTGAACCTTCTGGGAAACGGGATCCCGTTGGGAGAGGACGGCTCCTGCTCCGGTGTCGGAAGCGTCCACCTCGATGATGAACTGCTGGGAGGGATCGGGGTGTTTGAGCACCGGAGCACTGGTGAAGGCCTCCTTGAGAAGGGCGAAAGCGTGAGACGCCGCCGGAGTCCATTGGAACGGGGTGGACGTGGAGGTGAGCGCGGTTAGAGGACTGGCCACTTTGCTGTAATTACGGATAAAGCGGCGGTAAAAATTGGCAAACCCCAGAAAACGCTGCAGCTCCTTGCGGGTGGCGGGCGTGGGCCAATCTACCACCGCTTGGATCTTGGCGGGGTCAGGCTGGAGTTGTCCCTGGGCGATGATGTACCCCAGGAAGTGCACCGAAGGAACATGGAACTCACACTTCTCGGGTTTTACAAACAGGCGGTTCTCTAGGAGGCGCTGGAGAACTAGACGGACGTGTCGGTGGTGATCTGGGAGAGAGCGGGAAAAAATGAGGATGTCATCCAGGTAAATGAACACAAAACGATTCAGCATGTCGCGAAACACATCTGTCATCAGGGCTTGAAAAACTGCTGGTGCGTTGGTGAGCCCGAAAGGCATAACAAGGTACTCAAAGTGCCCCAGGGGAGTGTTGAACGCCGTCTTCCACTCATCGCCCTCTCGGATACGTACCAGGTGGTAGGCGTTGCGGAGGTCCAGCTTGGAAAAGATCTGGGCCTCGCATAGGGGCTCGAAGGAGGGGTCGATGAGGGGAAGCGAGGTCTTATTTTTTATGGTTATTTGGTTGAGGGGCTTGAAGTCTATGCAGGGGCGAAGCGAGGAGTCCTTCTTCTTTACGAAGAAGAACCCAGCTCCCAGGGGGGATGAGGAGGGCCGAATAAGCCCGGCGGCCAGCGAGTCACGGATATAGGTCTCCATAGCCTCCTTCTCCGGTCTGGAGATATTGTACAGGCGGCTGTTGGGAAGAGGGGCCCCAGGGAGAAGGTCGATGGCGCAGTCGTAGGGCCGATGGGGAGGAAGGGTACGGGCGAGGTCCTTGCTGAAAACCTGGGCGAGGTCGTGGTAGTCGGAGGGCACGGAAGAGACGTCGGGAGGGGTAGGAGCGGGAGACGGAGATGAAGGAGCCGGGTCCGCGGAACGCAAGCAATGAGAGTGGCAGAATTCGCTCCATCCGGTGATGGAACACCTCCTCCAGTCTATGGCCGGGTTGTGTGTTTGGAGCCACGGGAACCCCAGCACCAAAGGAACCTGGGGTGAGTTAATGATGAAGAGCTGGATGGACTCTCGGTGGTTGCCGGACACGATGAGGGTCAGGGGGGTGGTCTGCTGGGAGACCTGGGCGATCAGGTGTCCATCCAGCGCCACCACCCGCCGGGAGGAAGCGAGAGGTTCGATGGAGACTCCTAATTGCCGCGCCAAGGCAAGATCCAGGAAACTCCCATCGGCTCCCGAGTCGACCAGAACCGGGACAGGGAAGGATTGGTGTCGCCAAAGGATTCGTGCAGGAACCGACATCCGGGGGGAAGAGCCCGTAGCTGATGCGAGAAGGCTCGCCGTTGGGCTCTCGGTCAACGACGAGCCTGATCTTTTGGCTTGGCGGGGCAAGTGGCGAGGAAGTGTCCGGAGTTGCCACAGTAAAGGCACAGCTGCTGGGCCAGGCGGCGCTGACGCTCCTGTGGGTCCAGAAGGGTCCTCCCCAACTGCATGGGTTCCACCGGGCCCGCGGGGGGCTGGACCGGACCGGGAGGGCTGGCCTCGGCGCAGGGCGCGGCAGGACGTGCGACTGGCCTGGTCGGGCGCCGCGACCGGTCGACCTGCCGGTCCCGTAAACGGTTGTCGACGTGAATGGCTAGGACGATTAGTTCCTCCATGGAGGAGGTCTCGTCGCGGACAGCCAGTTCGTCCCTGAGGGAGTCGGTCAGCCCGTTAAGGAAGACCTCACGGAGAGCGGGCTCGTTCCACCCACTTTCGTGAGCCAGAATGCGAAAATCGACGGAGAACTCGGCTGCCGAACGGGAGCCTTGTCGGAGAAGAAGCAACCTCCGGGACGCTTCGCGTCCTTTTACGGGGTGGTCAAACACGCGCCGCAGCTCTTGGCAGAATTCGGGGTAAGATGACATTGCTGGCGATGAAGCCTCCCACAATGCCGTAGCCCATTTGGCGGCGCGACCGCGGAGCAGGTTGACCATGTAGGCGATCTTAGCCCGGTCGGAGGAATAACTAAGGGGCTGCAGGTCGAAGACAAGCGAGGTGCTAAGCAGGAATTGGCTGCAAGAGCCTAAATCCCCGGAGTAGGGTTCTGGCGGGGGAACATGAGGTTCCCTGCTGACCGGGAGTGACGTCACGGAAGCGGGGGGAGCCGGGGACGAACCCCCGGGAGAGCAGGAGGAGGGAGCGAGTGAACCCACCTGGGTGAAGAGGTGCGTAAATTGGCGGTGGAGTGCCTGTAAAGAGTCCGTAAACTCCTGGAACATCCTCTCATGGCGCCCAAGCTGTTCCTCTTGGCGGGCGAGCACCTCCTTGAGGGGATCCGGGGTCGCTGGGTCCATTGGAGTGGCCGGATTATTCTGCTGCGGTTCGGGGAACCGTGAGCTGGGGAAAAAGGACCCAAGAGCGATCGGGGTGATGTGAATAGGATTTATTGAATGAGGATGTGAGGGAGCAGCACGATCGGGAGCCGGCACCGGAGAGCTGGGAGTGGAGCGACGCGGCGGGTCGGGAGCGACCGCGGGAACGGCGATTGGCTGGCAGGCGGGGAGACGGCGAGCGCTGGAAGCGGGAGGCGGGCTGGCGGAGAAGCAGCGGGAGCGGCGCGGAAGAGGCAGGCGAGTGGCGTGGTGGGGGGAGAGCAGGCGAGGCGAACGCTGATCAGGAACGCGGAGATGGGCACGGGCAGCTCGGGTTCGGACGGGCACTGGACGGCTGGAGGGAGAACAAGACGATACAGAAGTCAGACGGGAACGAGCGACGAGACGATCGGGCGAACTTGCAGCGTGCAGGGACATGAGCCAATACCACGTAGGAAACGGGATAATCCGGCGTCTGGCTCCTGGTGCGGCTGGGTCTTATCCTGGTGTTGATTACTGCTGATGAGCAGCAGGTGCGCAGGAGCCGACGCCCTCTCAAGCCGGAGGCGTGCCTGGCTGGAACTGGCAGAGAACTGTAAACAATAAACATCTTGCCCGAGCCCCCCTAAACCCGACCCACCACACTCTTCCTGCGTTAAAAAAAAAGAGAGAGAGAAAAAGAGATAGAGAGAGAGAGAGAGAGAGATAACTTCCGGCTGCCAGGCACACTGTCAAAGAGACCCTGGGACTCCGCCGACAGGGTTTGCAAGCGGAGGAATTCCACATCATTCTCCTCCACACCTGCCTGCCACAATCACTTCAGCGGCTGATTCCTCTTTTTATTTCATTAAGTGTAGCTTTTTTCTCCTTATTTTTTCTTACTCGTGTCCGACATGCTCCCCCTTGCTTGAATGAATTTCTATTTGATTGATGTCTACATCTGCCATTATTTACTGGGTCCATTTTACAGCATACACAAATGTAACAGTATGGGCAGGCCTGCCGCAAAAATCACTTACTTTGCAATTCCCGACAGTTGCGGTCAACGTACTGGACCTCGGGAGGTGGCTTTTCTGCGTCCCTGTATCGTCGACCCAATATGTCGGCGATGACCAAAAGCCCTTCGTCCTGCGCCGCTGTGAGCACCGACATGAGGACCTGGCCGTACTCATTGCCCACGTTTGTGACCCAGGCGGCTGTTCCGGCAGCCTCCCCTGCCAACTACTTCGTCATATGCAAGAGAAGACATGCACGACGTCAGCGTGACACACACCCCCACACACACGCACGCACACACGCCAACACACACACAAACACACCCCAGACCGTACGTATGGTCAGTGAACAATGCACCTTATTAGTGGAGATTAACTTCAAAATGTTACCGAAGATGGACGTGAGACGGGCCTTGATGTCCGTGAGGATGGGGAGCACCTCCCTCAAGTATGCCGCCAGGAACCAGGGCACGCCAGGCAGCGGCTGCATTGGTGGGATGGAGTCATGACTGGTGACCCAACAGAGAGGAACTGCTGCCCATTGTGTGCATCTTCATGTGTGCAAGCACCACCTTGTCACAGGCAAGTCTAGAAAGACGAGGGGAGAGGCAGAGGTCGTCATCACCAAAGAGTCTTCCGGTGGCTGCAGTTGGGGCAGGCCAGTTTGAGCCCTCACATCTTGTATGGCACCCACAAAAAGAATTTGGAATGGAAAAAAATCCTATGTGACGAAGGGGGCTGCGTAAAATATGCTGGCAAGTTGGGGGGCTCCCACCAGAGCTGTAGTTGAGTGGTGAGGACGGCTTTTCCATTCTGCCCTCCCTTAAAAAATGCACCCATTCATCTTCGCTCTCTGGCAGAGTGCTTTGCCAGCTCTTTGGGAGGAGCCGCTGCTGCTTTGGTGCCGGGAGCTGTGGCCGGGTGAACGCGTTGCCACGGACCCACAAGACAATGGGGGCATCGTGCACTGCAGGTGATGAGGCAGCTGTGCTTCAAATTTAAATCAAGTCAATCATCAAATTTAAATAAAGTCAGTCCTCACATCAATTTCTCTGTCACTCCATTTTATTTTTTCTCCCACGGACAAATTCAAGTCACTCACGCGGAGACTCCACTTCCACGGCAGCTTGGAGGAGCAAAGATTCTGATGGTTCGAACAAATCAGCTGCTGACTTGTACCCGATGCACCTGGCAACAATCTGGGGCTCATTCGGAACTGTGGGTGGCTGGGCGTTAGTCGTTAAATGCAATTGGAAAAACCACCTTGTACTTTGCCTCATTGTCTTTTCCAATTATGTACGCATTTAAATTGTACATGTGCGAGGCAGACAAGCCCAACTTCCCCATATTGAAAAGGGTAAGTTTCTTTTGAAAACGCTCCCATCCCAACAGCCGCACATCCAGCTCCCTGACCACCGGCACCCCCCAGCATCCGGTGCCGGATGGCAGCGGACATTTACGGGAAGTGGTGAGCGTAAGATGCCAGGACATCTTTAGTGGCTTTCACGGGTGACTTCGATGTGTCGCCACTCTCAAGCTCCTTCTGGTGAGTAGCCAAGACCATGCACGTATTGCCCACGTCATGGCTCAGGAGCCATTTGAAACTTTGACCGCGGGACTGGCCAAACTGGAGATTGGTCTCACTTAGCACCAATTGCCTACACACTCGGTCTCCCATGCCACGCACAACACAAGCAACGCCTGTTGTGTCTGAGAATCTGAATATGACGACTTGTTTCTCCAATCCTTTATTTTCAACTCCCGTAACCGATGTAACACGCTCACTCAACTCTCACTTTGAGACACTGCTGTAACATTGAGTAGCAGTTTGGTTTACGGCCAAATGCTTCATTTACACCTCTCCTCTTAATGGAAATTGGAAAACTACAACACAACAACAACACTAAACACAAAACAAATGCTAGAACGAAGCCCATCATGAGCAAACCAGGTAGACTGCTAGATGAGACGCTTAATCTTGTGGGTCTTTCTGCTTTCCGATGCTGGAGTGGCCTTAGTTGGAGGTCGAAGGCGGTCGAGGGGAAGTTGCAGTTCATGTCTCAGCATGAGGAGAGCTCGGGATACTCCAGTTGTGGTGTGTGGCGTTGCTCTGTAATGCAACTAAGTGCCCTGGAGTGCAGAAGAAAAGGGAAGGCCATCTGTGAGGTGTGCTCTTAGTCCATTTTTTAGGGTTCTGTTACAAGGCGGTCCTGATATGCTTTATCCCCCTCCCCTCTGTGAAAGCCGCAAAGTCTGCTGAGATGAACTGAGGCCCGTTATGTGTCGTGATAACATCAGGCACACCACATTGTCCCTCCCTGGGGTGAACTGAGAGTTGAAATCATATGTTTGCAGTCGCTCAGTCCACCTATACAGCGGCAGCGACTTGTGCCCCGATCCAGTTGTATCTAACAAGGCCGTGAGGCCTTGTGGTCTGTGCAGAGTGTAAAGTGCCGTCCATACAGGTACATATGCCACCTCTCACATGCCCAAACACAAGCTAGAGCCTGCCTCTCCCCAACCGAGTACCTTTGTTCAGCTGAGGGGAGCGACCTCGACGCGAAGGCTTCCAGGTGCTCAGTCCCATTATGGAGCTGGAATAGCACAGCCCCAACTGCAATGTTAGGTGTGTCACAGGTCACAAATGTGGGGCTTCGCAAGTCAAAATGAGCGAGTACAGGTGGGGAGGTGAGCTGTGTTTTTAGTCGGCGGATGGCAGATGATCATGCTGGTGTCCATGACCATGGGGTGTCCTGCTTCAGGAGGGCACGCAGTGGCGCAGTAGTATCAGAGTAGTTGGGGATGAAGCGTAAGTAGAAAGCTGTCATCATCATCATCATATCTTATCGCTCCATACTGATAGCCATTGACGAGCGGTGTTATTTGCTAGCTTAAGGTCATTGTCTGTGCACGGGCTGCTCAGGCGACAATCCTGGAGAATGTGGGCCATCGTTTGGTTGGGGTTTCCGCACGGGCAGTCAGCGCTGTTCTTGAGGCCCCACTTGACTAGGTTATCCCCAGTCTTGCCAACCTTGGCTCGTGCGCGGTTGAGCGTGGCCCAGTGACGTCTTGGGAGGTCTTTTCCCGCAGACAGGCTCTCGCAGGGGAGCAAGTAGCAAACCTTCTCGAGGTGCTCCCTGTTAAGCTTAGGCGACCAATTGCTACACAACGCCCACACAACGGCACCCCAGAGGCGGTAAAAGGATAAACCCTCGACCTCTGGAAAATGACAAAGCTTAAGCTGTCATGCCCAGGAAGGAGGCCACCTGCGCAGGGCATGTGGGCTCTAGGAGGTGCAATATGGAATCAACATTTGAGTGTAGCGGACTCTGGCCATCAGTGGTCAGACGAAGTCCCACAAACTCAATAGTTGGCACCACAAAGATGCACTTTTCCCCGTTGAGTGTGAGGTTGTGGCTGACCAGCACATTCGAGCACCTTGGAGAGTCGTTCGTCGTGAAGATCACACGTCTCCTCATGCACCACAATGTAATCCAGCTACATAACCACACCTGGGATGCCTGCAAAGATGGTGTACATGATCTTTTGAAAACAGCTGGGTGTAGAGCTGAGGCCGAAGCGAAAAACCCCCATATGGGTCACAAAGGCTGTAAGGTTACGACTTTCAGGGTGGGGGGGAACCTGTAGGTAACCTTGGCGCAGGTCCAGTTTTGTAAATACAGTACACCCATGGAACTTGGCAGCGAACTCCTCCATGTGGGCAGTGGGTATTTGTCAGGTCACTGCTTTGTTTGCCATCCTGAAGTCAATGCAGGGCCGCAGACCACCCGTCTTTTTCTTCGCTGCCACCAGGTTTGAAATCCATGGAGATGCGTGGATCCGCTCAATGATGCCAGAATCAAGGAGTTTCTGTATCTCAGTTGAGATGTCATCATGTAGGGCGAGGGGCAGTCAGCGAAGAGGCTGGATCACGGGGGGCACAGCTGGGTCAATAAGTGGCTGGTGGTTGAAGGCAGTGAGACAGCCCAATCCTGTAAAGAACATGGGCCAACGGTGCTGCCAGGATGTAGTCACCATCAGGATGTTGGAGCCCATGTTGTCCGTGACGGAGAAACCAAGTGCACAAAACAAATCAAAGCCCAAGAGGTTGGCACAATAAAAGGACACTTGGAAGGTGAATGCAGGGAGAGTCCTAGAGCTGTAGCGCACACTAAAGGTGGCGGTGCCCACCATGTCAATCTTAGTGTCACCATACCCGAACAGGTCTTTGGCGTTGGCCTTAATGGAGAACAGTGGAAAAAGGCGTCTAACTGTGGACATGTTCAGTCCAGACTTGGAAGCTGCAGTGTCGAGCAGGAGTGGCAAGCACACGCCATCCATTTCCTCTGTGCACCACTTGAATGGCTTGGAGCAGGAGCCCACGGAGTGAATGGTGTTTGGGCTCGACCGGCCAGGTGAATGGAATGAAGAGTTTGTGGATGTGGGAGCAGAGCGGCACATCCCAGCGAAGTGGTTTATCGTCACACAGCGCTGGCATCTTTGTCTGGTGGCCTTGCAAGCAGGTGCACGTGTAGGGTATGAGGTAGAGCCACAGTTGGCGCAAGGTCTATATGTGACAGCCCCTTAACGTCCGGCAACATTCACCTCGGCACCGTCGAAGGTGGAGGCAGAGTCTGAGAGTTGTGCTGTTGGGGTGGCAGTCTGTGCCAGTGCAAGAGAGCGTGAAGCGGTGGGTGGATTGGGATCCGCGAGCCGCGCTGCCAACTGAGTTGCGTTCTCGAGTTGGAACGCCATCTCCATAGCCATCGACAGCTTGAGCTCATCCGGCGAACGTAAGAGCTTCGCTCGTAGCTTAGGATGAATCGTGTGCTCTGCTAACTGGTCACGAATCATCTCGATCTCCGGCCGAATTTGCAGAGGCTCGCCAAGCACCGCAAGTCGGCGACGCAGTGATGTACCAGCTCAAGTGAGTGTTAGCGTCGCTGGCGAAAGGTAATCCGCCGGACTATAACACTCTGCGGAGCAGCGAAAAGTCCAGCCAATAAGGTGACTCAGTCTGCGTATGTCTGTGCAGGTCAGAGTACAAAAAAAGCGCTCTCCCTCGCTACCTAAGTTATGCACTAGCAGAGCCGTTAGTCGTGCATCGCTCACCTCGTTTAGTCCAATCGCCGCTAGATACGTCGTAAAAGAGTCATACCAGTGGGACCATGGGACTGGCGGCTCACCGGGAAGTGTGAGGAGCGAGGGCAAATTTAAAGTTCATCCTCGTCACCAAAATGTTGTCTCTGAGAATCTGAATACGACGACTTGTTTCGCCAATGCTTTATTTTCTACTCCCGTAACCACTGTACACGTTCACTCAGCTCTCACTTTGCGACACTGCTGTAACATTTTGTAGCAGTTTGGTTTACGGCCATATGCTACAACGCCCTCCTCCTTCACCCGCACAGCTCTCTTGCAGGTGATAGTAACAACAGATTTTACTCTACAACAGTGATTCTCAAATAGTGGAGCGCGCCGAACATGTTGAGTGATTATATCAGCTAGTTAAATGGCTGCTATACGTTGGCATGTTGCCTTTCAACATTATGTAAATTAAGATGAGTCAGCATTTTTTCTAATAATATTTTGTAATGCAAATTCCACAGGACAATTGCCACATCTTTCTAATGCAGTGATTCTCAAATAGTGGGGAACAATGTTTTTTTGCATAGTTTTGGGACAGAAAAAGGCGATCTCAGACAACGCGAGTTTGAGCTTGTCAAAGCTGTTTGTGCCCTGAGTTCACGCGGCACTGGTTTAAAAAAAGTGTCGCCCTGTCACACAGTACTGATAAAAAAAAAAGTGTCGCCCTGTCGCTCGTTGACCCGGAAGTGATTTCTTGCGCCGCTACTTAAATGCACCGCGCCAAGCTAACTTCCGCCGCAGCAGAACAGACTTTATTTGAACTATATGTAAGTCCGTGCACAGCAGAAGCAACAAGCTACGTGATGACAAATAAACGACTCCGCAAACAAGTAGCGTTGGGAATGAGGAGGCGAGCAAGGCAGCGCTAAGCGCGCTAATCACTAAAATGAATTGCTTCGATGTATGCTCGACTTTTAACAGAAGTCTGACTCGAACCGCGTTTGGGCGGAGAGCCATCAGCTATGAACAGAAATGTTGTATTGTGTCAGGTTCGCCAATTTGACATATAGGGTTCATAGCTGAAAGGAGAGACACGCAGCCCAAGTGGAGACAGAAAGGTTAACAAAGTTTATTTGGCAACTTCATCTCCCTTCTGTTTATCGATGTTTTTCATACATTCCCTTTTATAACATCGAGGAATCAGATTACACTTCGAGAAATCAGATTACATTAGAGGGTAGTACAGTTCGTCTTCTCAAAAGCTGGTTTAGCCCGGTTTATCATGAGCGTGCCGTCGTGGGTCGCAGCTGACTTTGATGTCAGCATCTCTTATCAGGACCTAGCACGATGTTGCTTGCTTCAGACTTTGAGGCCAACTTCTTTATCAGGACTCATCACGACGTTGTTTACTTCATCCTCACTTCTGAAGAAGTGCCACCGCCCTGCCAATTGCAGGCACCTCTCTGCAGTAGAGATGTCCTCCTGTACCTCCACTCTGACTGTAAACACTCAAGCATAGTCCACGCCACTAATTTGCAACATGATATGTGCACCATGTATTGAAATAAAGTTGCGTCATGGCAAATGTATAATAACCTCCAAATATTATTCTAACATTCCCCCCTGTTTATTCTACATTTGCCCCAAATATTATCATCAATGGAATTTCCAAAGATTTAATTCCATCAAATCATTAGCTTGATAGCAAATGTAAACCCCTCTATTTTTCTTTGTTTATTTTTAATGTATTTGAGCGTTTTGGATTAACGAATAGTATCTCCCAGGTAAATTCAGTCGTCGTCATCAACTTGGTCATCAGTGTCTCCTCCATCACCAGTACCTCTGTAATTAATCAAAGGATATATTTCCTGTCGTTTGGAATTTGCTGGAGCGAGAGCTGTTGAGATAAATCGGAAAAGCAAAACGCGAATGCAGGGAATACAACAACATCCACACAGTACAAGGATTGAGCTGAACATTGTTATAGAAATCATTACAGAAAATACCATATTTTTATATTTACCAAGCGTTTTGTTCCACCACTCATCCCATGCAGAGGTAGTCACACCTGAGTGTTCCTTCAGCTTTTGCTTCAGGGTGCGCAAGCCTGCAATGGCTCTTGTGAGGGACCCTTCCAGAGAAGTGTTGTTAGGAATGAAAGTACAACATTCGTCCCCAAACATGGCGCAAACCCCTCCTCTCTCTGCCAACAGCATGTCCACCGCGATGCGGTTTTGAAATGCCATGAGTGATGTTGCTGCCAATTGTTCTTTTGGACCAATTTTACGTCACCCCAGATGGAAGGACGACGTAGGACCATTTGTTCTTTAATAGCTATAAATCCTTCTTCAATGAAGTTCCCCAATCTTCGCACGTTATAGTGTATGTAATTTATTCGATCCACATTCCCATTCGGTGTAATCCAAAGAAGAATGGACTCGAACCCTGCCGCGATTTGATTTACCAACTCATACTCATCTGGCACGCCCCTTGGTTGGCCAATTGCATCCAAATAGGTCACATCACCATCCCTCCAGGAAGCACTTCGTCTTTTCCTGGCGTAATAATAGGGGAATTCGTGGGCTTCAACTGCTCTTTGAATATCCCTTGCTGTGGATGGAAAAATAGACACTAGTAAGAGAAGTGACACCAATGCACAAGTTCCAACTGCGTCCTTTAATGAATCAAATAATTTAGTACCCCGCACCACCACCACACATCGCTGCGTGGCAGTAGTGTACCTGCTTGGAGTACAGTTGTCTTACACCACTTGTGTTCCTGTGAGATTAACACAAGTAAAGTTAGCCACTGCCACATCGGTAGAAAAGATTGGCTTATCTTTCGTTGCCTTAATCGCAGCGTACACATCATTCCAAGCAATGCAGTCCGCATTAGGTGTCAATTTTGTCATTACTTCTAAAAGGCATGTTGATGGAAGAGCTGTTGGAATTACTCATAGTAATGGTTTCGGACACATGCATGAAACACAGCTTAAATATAAAATAAGACGACGGCGACGTTAGCAATTGAGGAGACGCTCTCAGGCTGGAACACGGAAATGGCTAAAGATAAAGATGTCCTTTATTAGTCCCACAATGGGGAAATTTGAAGTGTTACAGCAGCAAAGATATAGATCACACAGAGTCGGCGGCGTAATGTAGCCGTTAATGTGTAACATTAGCAGCAGACATTCATAAAAAGCATGCAAATATACACAGTATAAACGTATCTAGTGTAAGGAAACACTCCTAATGCCTGTCCATTATACAGAGGGGGAAACACTGTCATGATAAAAACTACTGAATGATTGAAAATACTGCAATGATAAAGATATTACAATGATAAAAGTACTGTAATGGTGAGAGTACTGAAATGAACATCACAACAAAGAGGTTCGACGTCAGACATATTGTAAACATTAAAAAAAACGAATAGTAAACATTAAAACTGTTGCTTTATGTTATTCATATAGAATTTTTGTTTAAAATCCCCCTGGCTCTTTTTGTCTTTTCTATATTATGTATTAATAACTCTTTGGTTTGTTCATGTTAATAAAGTTAAAAAAAACTAAACAAAAACGTATAATAAATATTTACCATCTCATCAATATTTTCACAACAGTACTGAGTTTTGAGATCCTCACAATAATCGTTATCAAAATGATATTTTTTTTATCAATTTAGCTTTGTTAAGGGATATTTTATTGACAATCTAACATTAATAAACAAAGAACATGTACATTAGCACGAAATGTAAAAAAATATGGTGGTCTGGGGGCGCGAATTGTTTTCTTCTCGGTAGGGGGGGCGTGACAGCAAATAATTGAGAACCACTGCTCTACAACAACAAAGGAGGTGGATCCGTCCACTTCAAAATTGCATCTTTGCGATCACAAACACTTTGTCATTGTATCGCGTGGCATGTTACACAAATGACAGAAATTAATTTTTTTATTATTTTTTTTTACACCCCAACTGGATAGGATACGAGTGTGATACAATAATGCAATTCTTCAGTACTTGTACGCTTGAGCCAGCTTTGTTGCCTCAGCAGTGCATTGCAGCTGCAAATGCTTCTCTGCATGAGGTAGAAAAAACAAAGTTCGGCATGAAATCCATTGCTTTCCACAGAAACTGTCACTCTCACACACGCGCACCCCCCCACACACACCCCCACATACAGACAGACATGGTCATAACACTTCCTATGACTTTTCAACTTACTTTTATCAACAGTACATTTTTCCCCACCACTATACATCTTCTGCACATGAAAAAAATGTGTTAAACTGGGTTCATTTTCTAATCTTTGCCTTGAAAATATATAATACGTGACTTTCATTCATGTGCCCTCGTAAGATACCTTACTTTTGGAACCTCTGTATTTACTTAATTCAGACATGTACATCAGTTGCACCTGATTTACAGCATTAAACTAACATTTCAATATTTGGGAGGGGAAAGAGCAGAAAATTACCTCTGTTTTATCACATTTTAATTGTGTGCACCCGAAACTGAAGTACTTTATTCAGAAATTCATACGTTTGCGTTCGTTCATTCGCCCATGAACAGTAGCTACATCAGATGCACCTGATTTTCAGTGCTAAACTAACATTTTCTTTTTAAACTAACATATCAATTTCATTTCGAATTTAGGAGAAAAAAAGAGCAGAAAATTATGTTGGTATTACCACATTTTAATCGTGTGCGCAACCGAAACTGCAGTAGGCTACTTTTTTTCAATATGTACATTCGGGCCGTCCATAAACATGCCTCGCTCATAATGTATTAAGGACACTTACTAAAATGGTGAAATTCACTGGTTACTTCAACACAAAGTAGAGAATGTGTGAGAATGTACGTCTTTGCCCAATTGAAATGCGCGCTGAATAAAGTTTCAAAGCGCAGCGGTAAAGAAGGAGCAGCAGAGTTGGGCGTTTACCAATAAGAGCAGCTTGGCAGTTTGTCGTTGACTGTGATTGGCCTAGAACTGAGGTGGCCCTCGACCAATGGAGCAGGGCAATGCTTTGCCGTTGGAAATTTCTGATTCCCAGATGATGATGGTTAACTAGGCGCAAGAATTATACGCATATTCGTGAAGTCTTCCATCATTTTGCACATTTTTAGAATAAAGTATATTTGCTTTCTTTAACTCTTCTGCCTCTACAACATTGCATGGACAGTGCGTCTGAATTGGCAGACCTGGATGGTAGTGCTTCTTTTTCAGAAGGGGGGCCGGAGCGTGTGTTCCAATTACAGAGGATTCACACTCTTCAGCCTCCCTAGTAAGGTCTATTCAGGGGTGCTGGAGAGAGGGTCCGTTGGAAGGTCACCAATTCCATTCTGTTCTGCCACCCTGGTGAAGTATTCCGGGCATGTCCCACTGGCAGGAGACCCCAAGGATGACCCAGGACACACTGGAGAGACTATGTCCCCTGGCAGGCCTGGAAACACCTGGGGATCCCTCAGGAGGAGCTGGAAAACGCGGCTGGGGAGAGAGAAGTCCGGGCTTCCCTGCTGAAGCTGCTGCCTCCGCGACCCGACCCCAGATAAGCGGCAGACAATTGATGTGTTGGAATTAGTTACCAAATAAATGTGAATTACTAGGGAATAAACCTTTAATTAACTAAATGTACATGTTCATTTTTATATTAGAGGAAAACAGTCAAATAAAGACTCAAACAACTGATCCAAGTTTTGTTCACGACGTGTCTGCAATTCTCTAGAGTTCAGGAAAATAGTAAAAGTCAGAACTGGGCAGATTTTCTTATTTTCGCGAGGACCCTCATCCATGGTTGGAAGCAGTCGAGAAATTACGCTCTCTAAACTGCCGCCCTCACATATTCTCTCTCAGAGTTCATGTCGAAGATGTTGGTTGAAATCGGTCTTCCTCGCTCCCTCCTACCACACGGGTCCAAGTCCAAGGACAGGTCGTCCCAAGGTTGATTCTCATCTGGAAGATTGTTTCCCGTCTGGTCCCATGGTTTATCCCAAGGCCGGTTCGCATCTGGTTCCACGGTTTATCCCAAGGGTTGGCATCCTCCTGCAATCTTGTCTGTAATCAGATCTCAAATTGTTGTGTCTTTAAAATGTTTTTTCAATGGCGTCCTAGTGACCACTCCAGTGCCAAATTTGTTGTCTTTAGATCTACTGTCTACGTGGGAAATGTTCTTTATCAATTTTGTTGTGTCTATGAAGTGCTGTTTATCGTCTGTTGTTACATGCAGACTGACTGTGTGTGCGTTGCAAATGTGGAGTGCAATTCATGAAGTCTACGTTATTAAACACCTTCAACCTCAGTAATATAATCTATCATATGAGAATAATAAAATAATCAGCAAACACAATCACATTTCATTACTGTGCACGGTACTTCTGGTTTCATTTGATAAATGCTTTTGATTAATAAAAGCTTCACACCTGTAGGAAGTATGAACCTGTTAATGATTGACATTCTGCCACGTAAATAATATTGCCTTTATTAGTCCCACAATGGGGAAATTCGAGATTCGAACCCAGGCCTCCTGGGGAGACTGGGTCCTGAACGCAGCGCCTTAGACCACTTGGCCATCCTGGCAGCTGCTAAAGCTAATACTATTAACATAATACAATCTTTCAATCGGAAGAGTGTTTTCGCCTTTATGATGCTGCAACAGGAAGCTTGTGCATTGACGCGCAAAACTGTTGCTAGGGCAATGTTATTTTCGCCAAGAAAATACTATTTTGTACGGTATAAGCTTGTACAAAAACCCATGAAACTTAGCAACAACATCAGGCCTGACAGCAGCTTCAATGTTCATTTGGGTTATTGTGTGATTTCACAAATATGACTCAATAATGTCCCAACAATTTTTTTGCAAAGCAGCCCTGCTTGTACGAATCAACACGCTTAAAAAGCTGAAGGTACATGTAACAGCCCAAGATCTACAAAAAGTCTCAGAACCCCTACTCTAAACTCCAAAGGAAGTAGGTGATTTTTAAATTCCTTTAAAGTTTTTTTGCTTTTTATAGAGCTTATATTTAATCAATATAGGTTTTAAGATGGCCGCCGGTGGCATCACTTCTCCTGATGGCAAGTAAGTGGCATTCTGTGTCCATTCAGTAAGCAGCATTCTGTGTCCATTCATACAAGTCTGAGACTGCACCACACTTTTACCAAGTCCATCTATCTTTATATGTATTTTTAATCGTTTATTTTCGTTGACCAATATTTTCTGTCAGCAAAACAGGTCAAACTACTGTAAAAAAAATTTTTAAATAAATAAATCCAATACAATGCATATTTATTCATATAGCACAACAGCTTCAACTGTAGCAAAGCCTTCTACACAACACTTAGACCCATATTAAAAATAAATATACAATCAGAAAAAAACGTAAACTAAAAACTCATGCAGTGACTGCTTATGTTGTTTGTTGGAAGCAAATCAGTCTCTTAGAAATGTCTGGTACAAGACAACTTGAGTATTGACTACAGAAGAAATAGGATTTCTCATCCTATTATAATTACCCTGCAGTACATGATAGTAGGCATGGAAAATGGATTTGCATTCAGTTGTAAAATTGTAGGGAGCTAGCCGGCTCTCTCTGAGCAGTGAGCACCGCTAATCTGGCTGGTAATGACTGTATGTACAAAAGAAAGGTGGCTAATTGTAGGCTGTTGATTTTTTAATTTAAAACCTCAGGGCCATTCGGCTAGTCTTGAGAAGGGGGGTAAGAAAATAGCAGGTGTCTGGTGTTATTCTGATGTACTTAATATAAAACAAAATTCAATTCCAATGTCCCAATATCCCAACGAACTAGTACCCCAACATTGACAGATGCGAGAGCCCTTTATAACTGCTTGCAGCTCTAGTTTATTTTATTTTTTTTACATTTGGTCTGGACCTGACCCATTATACCCCTTGCAAGCCTAATCTTTACAGATGAGCTTGTCACGTGAGGATTGGGATTCAGACTCAGAAGCAGACAGGAGATGAAAGTGGCATGGTAAAAGTCTTTATAAATAAAAATTCCAAGGAAAAGAAGCAGTGCTCGATTCAGAACACATGGAAAAAGGCTGACATCATAACACGAAGAAAGCTTGACATACTGACGATGTGTCACTGGGTAACTCCATCTTAAATACTCTAGTCTAAAGCATCAAACATATATGACATAATAAAGGAACAGAGCATAAAAGGACCATAGCAACTGTGTAGCCAGTGATACATGAATATATGTCACAACAGCTACTACCGGTCAATTAATATATTTTATGTACTTCAAATATTGTTGATTTAAAATATTCTTTATTTTCTTGTCTCACTCCTGAAGCCTGAACTTGATTACATAAGAACTGGTTTAAAACTAAAGTCCAACTCCAGATGAGATCAAGTGTGAATTTTATGACTGGAAAATACTATTTTCACAAACACAAAACTAAAGAAATTCTTAGATGACAAGAACTATTTACTATATAATCATAATCAGAATCAGAAATCCCTTTACTGTCATTGTACCCAAGTGTGCAACGAGATTAGAGAGCTCCCCTCTCCAGTGCAATACAACAATAATAAAATATATAAATTAGATAAAGAAAGAAAATAAGCCGTGTGCACAAACAAAAACTACAATTTCCAAAACAATGTTGATTTAATAATGGTGGGCAATCTTGGAGGAGAGACGAGGAGGAAGTTGTACACAAGGGGAGCAGCAAACATGAGAGGTGACTACAAAGCAGGGCCCAACTCAAAGGTAGTGAATGAACATGAACGCATCAATTCAGCAGGAGTTGCTGTCCCCGAATCCCTCGTAGTCAGGTTAACCAACCACATGGCTATTTTGATAATATGAAAAACTTTATTTCAAGTTTCTCTTTAAGTAGGAAGTTAATTTTTTGGATTATTTAAAGTTTGTTTTTATGGAGGAAGTTAATTTTTAGGAATAAAAACATTTGGACTTGGTTGAGTAGATAAAAATATTTTGCAAGTTCAATGGCTGGGTCTGAGATAAGTCAGTCAAATGCCAAAGAGTCTGAGATAACAAAAAACATGACTAAGTACTGCAGCCCAGGGTCAGCGATCATATGAGGACAATCAATCTAGAAATGGATGAATAGATTATTAAATGAACTCAGACTGCAAATACAGATAAATAATCGATTAATCAAATTAAAAACTTTTAAATTTTTAAATGTTAATGGTAAATGGGCTGTCACTTATATAGCACTGTGTACTGGACTACATCAAGTTCTGCATGGAAACAGGACCATACGGACCTCCCCAAATGCAAAGCCCTGGATGTCCAGCCAGGTTCGCTCTCTCCTCAAGGCCCGTGACGCTGCCTTCAGGTCAGGCGACAAAGCCCTGACCAGGGTGGCTCGTGCTGACCTGAGCAAAGGCATTAAGCTAGCCAAGGCGGACTACAAGAGGAGGCTGGAGTCCCACCTTGCCAGTAACAGACCACGGCAGGTGTAGCAGGGTCAACGGAGCATCACCAACTACCGAGGCAGCAGTATGACATCTGTAGACCCGAGTGCATCGCTGGCAGAGGAGCTTAACTGCTTCTTCGCTCGCTTTGACTCACCCCAACCGTCACACCCCCGCACTTCATGCATCAACTCCCCCCCACTCACAGTAGAGGAACACGATGTGAGGCGCGCGCTCCTGGCTATTAACCCCAGGAAAGCTACTGGACCCGACGGAATACTAGGCAAGGTCCTCAGAGCATGTGCCCACCAACTGTCACATGTTTTCTGCAGGATCTTCAACCGCTCCCTGGCTCAAGCAGTCATCCCCTCCTGCTTGAAAACTTCCACCATTATTCCTGTCCCCAAAAAGTCACCCGCAGTCCTCCTGAATGACTACCGTCCTGTTGCTCTCACGCCAGTCATCATGAAGTGCTTCGAGAGACTGGTTCTCCAGCACATCAGGGACTGCCTTCATCCCTCTCTGGACCCCTACCAGTTTGCATACCGGGCTAACAGATGCAAAGGGTGGTGAAAGCCGCCCGGCGCATCGTCAGAGTACCACTTCCTGCCATAGAGAGCATCTATGAGGAAAGGTGTCTGAAAAGGGCTGGGAAAATCACCAAAGACCCCAGTCATCCAGCACATGGACTCTTCACCCTCCTGCCCTCTGGGAGGCGCTACATGAGCATCCGGACTAAAACTACCAGATACCGGAACAGCTTTGTACCCACAGCTGTTAGACTCTTGAACGCTGCCTCTTGCATCACTTAGCACTATTCCCATAACAAAACCAACAGACTATATCTCCACATACACAAGAACATATAGGCCATCACTGACTGCACTTTATATCTGGTATCACTAAAACATATCTCACTGCACTACTGTAAAGTTATTTATTTCTGCGCAACTGCACATTGATATCTGTATTCTACTGCTAAGCATTTCTAGATAGATGCAAACTACATTTCATTGCAATTAACTCTGTTGTGTGCAATGACAATAAAGTTTAATTGTATTCTATTCTATTCTAATGAATGAGGAAAATAAAAGAGAAGGAAGAGTAGAAGAGGTGACTGCTGTGGACCAGGAAGTAGCAATGATGAGTATGGATGAAGTGAGAAGGGCATTGAAGAAGAGGAGCTGGAAAGGCACTCGGCCCTGATGATATACCTGTGGAGGTATGGAAGTGTCTAGGAGATGGAGCAGTAGAATTTCTGACTGGGTTGTTCAACAGGATCTATAGTGACAAAATGCCTGAGGAATGGAAGAGAAGTGTGCTGGTGCCCATTTTTAAGGATCAGGGAGATGTGCAGAGTTGTGGCAACTACAGAGGGATAAAGCTGTTGAACCACACAATAAAGCTGTGGGAAAGAGTAGTGGAATCTAGACTGGGGGTAGAGGTGAACATTTGTGAGCAGCAGTATGGTTTTATGCCAAAAAATAGTTCAACAGATCCAATATTTGCTTTGAGGATGTTGATAGAGAAGAACAGAGAAGGTCAGAAGGAGCTGCATTGTGTCTTTGTATATCTGGAGAAAGCTTTTGACAGGAACTGTGGTTTTGTATGAGGAAGTCTGGAGGAGAAAAGAAGTATGCAGGACATGTATGAGGACTGTAAGACAGTGGTGAGGTGTGCTGTAGGTGTGACGAATAAGTTGAAGGTGGAGGTGGGACTACATCAGGGATCAGAGGATGCAGATATCAGGGTAGCTTTTTCTAATTCTCACGAGGACCTGCACCCAAACGAGTGCAGTGGAAAAAAATTGCGCTGTGTACAAGGCCGTCCTCCCATATATATCCTTCTACTGGAAAGGTTTCTCTGCTAAATGTAATGTAGGTTGAATTCAGTCTTCCTCGCACGGGCCCACGTCCAAGGGCAGGTCATCCCTTGGTTGGTTATCATCTGGAAGGATGATTCCATTCTGGTTTCATGGTTTATCCCGAGGCTGGTTCCCATCTGGTTGTTGCATGGTTTCTCCTTCCCAAGGCTTGGCACTCTCCTGCAATCTTCTCTGTGTGCAATTGTGTGTGTGCTCTGATCCCAAATTGTCACGTCTTTTACAATGTGTTTTTTTTTCATTGGTGTCCTAGTGACCCCTCCAGTGCCCAATTCGTTTTGTCTATAGCTCTACAGTCTATGTGGCCATTGTGCTTTATCGTATTTGTTGCGTCTAGAGTATGTGTGCGCTGTAAATGTGAGTGCAGGTCATGGAAATACTATGTGTGTGCGTTGCAAGTGTGAGTGCAATTCATGATATCTATGGAATTAAACACCTTTAATCTCAGTAATATATGAATATAATATGTCAGAAAATTATAACCAGTCAACGAAATTATGTCTTTACTGTGCACGTTACTTCTAGTTTCATTTGATCAATGCTTTTTGTTTAATAAATGTTGAACACCTGTTGCAAATATTAATCTGCTAATATTAATGATTGACATTCTGTCACATGAATGCTAAAGCTAATACTATTGACATAATACAATTCTTCAATAGCTAAACAATTACCGTATATATACGGTACACACGTTCAAGTTCCTGGGAGTACAGATCTCCGATGACCTTTCTTGGACACACAACACCACAGCAGTGGTAAAGAAGGTCCACCAGCGTCTGCACTTCCTGAGAGTCCTCAGGAAATTCAACCTGGACAGGAAGCTGCTGCTGGCCTTCTACCACTCGTCCATCGAGAGCCTGCTGACGTACTGTGTCTCTACCTGGTACAGCGGCTGCACTGAGGCGGACAGAGTGAGGCTCCAGAGGACGGTCAAAACAGCGCAAAGGATTATTGGCTGCCCTCTCCCCTCACTGTCGGACATCTACACCGCCCGGTGCCTCAGCAGGGCTCTCAATATCGTCAAAGACAATACCCACCCAAACTCACACCTGTTCGACCTGATGCCCTCTGGCAGGCGCTACAGGTGCATCAATCAAGGACCAATAGACTGAGAAACAGTTTCTTTCCAAGAGCCATCTCCATTCTAAACTCTCCCACACACACACACGACCACCCTTACCTTGCAGAACAGCAACGTGATGTGTTTTTATATATCCTATTCAGTATTATTTTCCATTGCACTTACTATTCTCTTATCTAATTTATATATTTATCTGAATTATTGTTGTATTGAACTGGAGAGCTCTCTAATCTCGTTGCACACTTGAGTACAATGACAATAAAGGGATTTCTGATTCTGACTATAAAGCGTTACTCATTTATTGAAAAAAAAAAGACACACAAGACTATAAGCCGCAGTTTTCTATGTTGAAAAAAAGATTGTTATTTACTGCATGTACAAAACGATTTTGTACTATGAATGCACATAAAGGTACATAAACAGATTTTTAAAACAGTGCCTTTTAACACAGCAACAACTTTGCTCATTAAAACACAATAGACCCAAGAGAGAAAAAAAAAAAATCAAGATTTATTTAGCGTATTTTCTGAACTATAGAGCGCCCCTACTGGTGAAAGAAAAATTCAGAGAAAAGCCGCACAGTTGTATTGGCCACATGGTTCAAAATCTAGGTAAAAAGTAGCGGCTTGTAGTTCCGAAAATATGGAAATTGATTATAAAAAATAATAATTAATTTGATGATCAATTAGTTTTTTATGAATTCTTACACTCTATACTATAACTATTTTAAGGTTTTTTTTTCACTGATGTACGTCAGTCATTTTTAATCAAACACTGCTGCCAGGAAGTTTCACACAAAACAGACAGACAGGTAAACCAGTGATCCAAAAACTAAAGAGTGGTGTTACATTTTTTTTGTCACTGGGTTTTCACTGCTAAATTGGCGTCATGAGAGTCAGCTGTGCGCATATCCAAAATCTAGCCAATTATAACCCGCACAAACATGACCGCAGCAAGAAGCTAACTTTCCTGCAATATTCTAGGAGCCAAAAAATTGTTTTTTGGGTAACATATACAAACAGAATGGAACATACCCAAAACATTAGTTTTGGATTTTGCTCTAACTTAACATTTGAATAACTGAAGACGAGCATTCTTTAAACAGTTGATGTTAGCAAGGACAACCCAGGGTTCGCGGTTAACTTTAAAAACTGCTTGCCCATAGGGCAAGTGCCACTAAAATTTGCCTTGCCCGAGTGGCCAAATTACTTGCCCGACTTGGGCAAGTGACAATTTTTTTTCTCTAAGAATAAAATGTTTATGGTTGTAAAATGTGCGCCACAAATGTAAATAAACATATAATCTGATAATCATAAATTAATCTTGTTTTCATCATCAACCATGAAACCCTACTCACAACAGCATGTATCATCCTGTGCAGTGATTAAAAATGTTAATTGTAGTTTTAATAATTAACAAATCTGCATGTTAAATTGGGAAAATGATATTACAGCAATCCAGATTATCAATTTTAAATCCAGGAAAGCCTATTAATTGAGCAATCACAAATTAAAATTATGAGTGTGGGAAATTTGTGTATTCCTTTAAGACCAGTGCCTGTGGTGCTGCCTCCATAAGTTTCATAGCATAAACAGAACACAGTAACTGACACTATGTCAGGTCACATCATGGAGCTAATGAATTAACAGACAATAATCAAATGTTACTCCCTTCCTTACTCACAACTGAATTGTCTACTTAAAAATATTCGAGCTATTTTAGTCATGTCAGAGGAATCCGAAATGTTCGGATTTGAACGAACTCGTCGCCACTTGTAAACATGCGCAGAAGGTAAGAAAACTTCCGGCTGTCAATTTTCGGCCGAAATATCGTAGGTTTTTGTTGTGTTTTTCAAACTTCAAATGAGGATGCAACTACAGCGAGTTCCAATACTGCGGGATTTTATTGACGTCCACTTTAACGCGACGTTCACTGAACTAACTGATCCCCGTAGCGCCCGCCCATTGCCCCCGATAAGGCCAATGGACCATACCACAATAAAAGTGGGTGTCTGGGTTAAACCATCACCATACAGTGCACACAAACAGATCACACCACAGTTTTCGTCGAAATTAAAGATATTTGGCTGCTTTAAAAAATGGTCGGGCAAGTTGCCCATAATTTTACCTTGCCCGTGGCCAAATTTCACTTGCCCCGGGCAATCGGGAAGCGGTTAACCGCGAACCCTGCAACCTCTCACAATTACGAGGACTCAGCTTTTCTATTGCTTCCCATCTTGTCTCAGTGACAAGCTTTCTGCCGAAGGTGGTCCACAATTCCTCTCAGCACCTTTCTGCCTTAACTCCACAGACATATCCTGGGCAATGACGTTGACTGAATTGTATAACTCCTCAAGTCGGTCAGAGTCATGTATTGTCCAGTAGAGAGATGAGCTGGGGGTTGCCAACAGGTACTAGAGAGACAAAACAGAGTTTGTTTAAGTGATAGTTCCAAACAAAATGCAGGCAGCTAGATGGTTACTTGCTCCATGTATTAAAAAAATGTACCCCGACCCCCTCCCCTTTCCTTTAATGAAGAAAAACAAAAACATACACACCACAGGCAGTTTGTCGTTTGGCCAAAGAAAATGGGAAATCCTTCTTCGATAAACAACTGCAATCCCCACAAGCGATATTGCCATTGTCATGACGAGAAATGTGACCACTGCTGGCAACCAGAGAGCTTCCGCTTTTGTGTAACATGCCAGAAAAAGATGATGTGTTAGTTATGTCTCTTAACCATACCTTACCACAGAGTGCTGACATACTCAAAATCAGCTTTTCCAAATCTTTTCCAATTTAGGACTCAAATTAGAAAATGCCACTCTCCTCGGAACCTAAGCTTCTCATGCCATTCATATACCAAGTGCTGCAAAGCACCTGGGAGTGTTTCGGCCTCCCAGCGACGCTATAAAACCTTATCTTAGGATTCATGCACGCTAAAACATACCCGAACATGCATGCCAGCGTATGTTTTTAAAAAGGCAGAGGGAGCAAACCTACGTTTGGTTGTACTTTATGAAAGTATTTAACAGTGTACTCATTTTGATCAGTCCTCATCCAAAAAATCCTCATCTTCTGTATTTGAAATGAACAGCTGGTTAAGTTTTCCATCAAACACAGCAGGTTCTCTCTTGTCATTGACTGCCCGTCAGTCTTGCTGCCGAAAGCTGAGCTGAAAGCTCAGTGCAAGCAGACACAGCAGAAACATGAGCCCATGCTTCTAAAAATACGCTCACAAATTGTGGCATGACAAGCCCTGCACTGCCTCCCAGTCTTAGTAAAGCTGTATTCGCCATCTGTCATCTATCTCTCCCACGCAGCACGCAATTTAACTTTGAATGCCCTGTTTACACTGATGTTTAGCGGATGGTGTTTCTTTGTCAAGCCTCACGGAAGAATGGCAAGCTTCGAGTTCATTTGCTTCCCTCGTTTTTTTTTTTCAGAGCAGCCGTGAGATGGGAATGCATCAACAGTGACAGATCAAAACGGATGTTGACACCCGGGAAAAAAAAGCATCCGGGTATTTTACGTAAACCTCACTCAGCCACTCATTTTCTCTTCCTCCTTCCAGCCCTCTTGATTGGTCTTAATGACGACTTTGGTGAGAAACTTTTCTTTTGGCAGTGTCTGTTGTGTAAAGGTTAATCTAACCTATTACATTTAATGTTGATGTTTGAGCTAATCAGCTGGTTGGTTAGAGAGAGGTTGCGAGCGGTGTGCTTTGGGCAGGATCTTCTGTGAAAAGGTTAATCTAACCTGTGATGTTTCTTGCTTGCAACATCAATGATAAAACAGACTATAACATTGTCGACAGGGGCCCTTTATTCCAGCTTTCTCCCGCACGTACATATGTTACACGTAACTGGCCTGTTAACACGCTAATTTATCCCTTCCTTCAACGTAATCATTTCTGTAACTAATAACGTAAAACCATATATACATTTTAATATACAATTATTAACTATAATTTGCGATTAAAACCAGGAACCTTTATTTTGAAAGCTAAAAGATTCCTAGAGATATTTTTGCTTATTGAGAATCCACTCACTAAGATCCCGGTGAGCATCGAGATAGCCACTAGCCACACATACCCTAACGGACTGGTTAGCACGTCTGCCTCACAGTTCGGAGGTACAGGGTTCGATTCTGGCGCTGGCCTTTCTCTGCAGAGTTTGCCTGTTCTCACCGTGTCTGCGTGGGTTTCCTTCGGTTACTCCGGTTTCTTCCCACATCCCATAAACATCCACGAACCTCGAGAGGTGAAGGGGATCGGATAATGCATGGATCCATCCATCATCCGCTTTTCTTCACTAGGGTCGCGGGGAGTGCTGGAGCCTATCCCAGCTATCTTGAGGCATAGGCGGGAGACACCCTGAACTGGTTGCCAGCCAATTGCAGGGCACATAGATACGAACAACCATTCACGCTCACACTCATACCTAGGGGCAATTTAGAGTGTTCAATTGACCTGCCATGCATGTTTTGGAATGTGGGAGGAAACCGGAGTGCCCGGAGTAAACCCACGCAGTCACGGGGAGAACATGCAAACTCCACACAGGAAGGCCGGAGCCGGGATCCACGAACGCTGCGGTCTCTCACTGTGAGGCCATCGTGCTAACCAGTCGGGCCACCGTGCCGCCCTTAATGCATCGATGGATATTTTAAATATAAAACTAAGATAAATACAAATAAAACAATAAATATTCTGTGAAAAATATCATTTAAAAATTAGGGCTGGGCGATATGACCTCAAATCAATATCACGATAAATTGATCAATTTTCACTAATTAGCAGGAGGTGGGGGGTTGAGCAAGACGGTCTGTGTAATCTCTACAATGTAGAGCATAGTGTAGCGTGCTGCTTTTATGAAACAAACCAAAAGTTTCCGTGTTCTAAAAAAAAAAAAAAGATAGAAACATTGCACATCCTACTATGTGCCTATTGCGCATGTGCACATCGCAATCCCAACGTTCAAATGGCATATCGTGCAGGCCTAGTGTGCATCATCAGGAAAATGTGTCTCGAGTACTCTGGTGCGCAGTCGCCACTTGTCGTCTATGTAATGCACGGTCAGGCTCAAACAGGGATCCATTGTGCGACTCGACCACAAGTCGGCTGTGGATGCAAATCGCTTGACATGTCTAAGCTTCCGGCCTGATGTTGTCCATATTGGGAAGTGCGGTTTGAAAAAATATTTTCATACGTCTTGCCGGCTACTTTCATGAGGCATTTAAATCCCATGCGCTCCACTGTAGCTAGAGGAGCTATATCTTTAGTATGTGCTAGGCTATCGCGTCCACCTCTTAGACGTTCTCTCGTATGGTGTCGCCTCTGTTATGGGCTGTTGTCACTTGTCGAACCTGGCTTCTCACTTTGATCTTTTAGGACAAGTTTCAAGTCAACAGCATGGTTGTGTTGTAGGTGGTGAAAAAGAAAAGTTTGGACGTGCTGTTTTGGGTGCTTACAACACACTTTGTAGTTTGTGTTCTTTTAGTCAAACATTGTCTTTATGAAACCCACAACATTTCCAAACAACAGATGTCGAATTTCTTTTCGAGACAAGCGCAACAGGAACAACTTCAACGAACGTTACTTCGTCTTCAGCCGTGTCAGCCGCTTCTAAATTTCAATCGCCAGCCACGACTGCGTCGTCAGTTTTCTTTCTTTTTCAGATGGGTGGAGTCACGAGTCTACACGCGCTGTAGCCGTCCGTCTTAAAGGGGCATGAACATATCCCCAGACAGAAAAGACTTTTCTTTTTACACCGAATTTACAGACATGGGCAAAATGATGTTGGTTATTGTAATAAATTTCGGTAATGGTAAATTTTTGGTTTATCGCCCAGCCCTATTAAAAATATCTGGTTTTTAACCCTGTTTTCAAGGAATGCACACTAATGGAGTGTTACGGACAATGTCGCTTCCAGTCATGCTCCTCAAGTAGTGCCATAAATAATACCTACTAAATCATCATTTCAATCAAAAGAACATTTTCCGTCAAGTTTAATGCTACAAGATGTAACACAGTTAAATGACTGTCAAAGAAATACAAAAACGAGAAAAATGTACTAAGATGCCTGAGAAGGACACAACGGAATAATACATAGTATGTTGTGGCTATAGCGCAAAAGTGCTTGACACGGGACATACGGAATTTAATGATTTCAGGTTATAGACAGACGAATAGCTTGATAAAAAGTGAAAACATGAAATGATCTGACCTGAAAATAACACTCACCGCTGGTGGTGCTCTCACAAACTGTATTGCTGGGCTTGCTGGGCTTGTTGTTCCCTTCTGCAATGATTTGGACCTGGACACAATACTTCGTCCAAGGGGTTAGGTCATTTAGAAATGTGCGGTTTTGCAGCACACAGCTGATGCGTTTTACCTGCAAGAAGCAATAAAATGGGGAGTACTTTCTTAAAATCGACATTAAATGACAGACCCAGTAAGAAGAGAATAAAGAGGGCAACATACAGTCAGGAGATAACATTTAGACCAACATAAATTTGATATGAAGACTACAATGGGACCTTTTTCAATTAGTTTTACAATTCATGATAGGGTGGGAGAAATAATATATATTTTAGATCCAATGCAATGCAGAGGTGAACTATTTTGAATCAATTAGTACATTTTAATAATAGAATATTTGATGACGCCATTTGGAAAGCGCTTTGTTACAGCTCCAGCTGTTGTGAAATTGTATTGTATTGTATTGTAATGTTATTCTGGTGGAAAGAAAACAAGAGTAGTGGCCACTCAACAGTCTTTGGCAAATTAACAACAAGCTTGTGGATCCAGGACTTTAAACATACTCTTATCGTGCTTCATATGTTTCACAAAAACACCAAAACAAAAATCTTAGAATTAACACTGCTTTTTTTTCCTTTGAATAAATTAACTTCACTGGTAACTATGATATTAATGTAAAACAAATAAAAGCAGTAAGTTACAAAAAAGAAAAATGTTTTTGAACAAATCATGAATGAATGATGAACCATCCATCCATTATTTAATCCGCTTATCCTCACGAGGGTCGTGGTTGTGCTGGAGCCTATCCTTGCAGTCTTTGAGCAGTAGGCAGGTCGAACTGGTTCCCAGCCAATTGCAGGGCACACAAAGACGAACAACCATGCACGTTTTTAGAATGTGGGCGGAAACCAAAAGAAAAGACGCACGCAAGTACGGGAAGAACATGTAAACTCCACACAGAAAAGTTGGAGTCTGGAAACAAATTGACCTATGCACTATGAGTAGGACGTGCTAACCAGGCGGCTACCGTGCCACCTATTGGATAACTGTTATACTTTAAAACATGAGATAAAAAAACATTACTGTAAAAGAAAACTGGTGTAAAACAACAATGCTGGTGCAAGAGTTGGGTTGAAAAAGCACTTGTGTGAGGTGAAAAGTCCATCCACTCATCCATCCACTTATCCAGGGTCAGGTTGCGGTGGCAGCAGCTTCACCAGTGAAGCCCAGACTTTCCTCCCCCCCAGCCACGTTTTCCAACACTTCAGGTGTGATCCCCAGGCATACCCAGGCCAGATGGCAGACAGTCTCCCCAGTGTGTCCTGGGTCATTCTCGGGGCCTCCTGCCGGTGGGACATGCCCATAACATCTCACATGAGAGGTGTCCAGCAGGCATCCTAATCAGAAGCCCGAACTACAATGTGGAGGAGCTGCGGCTCAACTCCGAGTCCCACTCAGATGATTGAACTTCTCTTCCTATTTCTAAGGGAGAGCCCGTACACCCTGCAGAACAAACAGAACATTTCGGCCGGTTGTATCCAGCATCTTGTTCTTTCCATCACAACTCACAGCTCGTGAACATAGGTGAAGGTAGAAACGTAAATAGACCGGTAAATCAAGAGCTTTGCCTTTTGGCTCAGCTCCTTCTTCACCACGACTAACTGAGACACGGTCCGTATCACATCAGACGCTGCAGCAATTCGCCAGTCGATCTCACGCTCCATCTTCCCCCCACTTGTGAACAAGACCCCAAGATACTTGAACTCCTCCACTTGGGGCAGGTTCTCTTCCCTGACCTGGAGAGGGTATTCCACCCTTTTCCGACAGAGAACCATGGCCTCAGATTTGGAGGTGCTGATCTTCAATTCCAACCGCTTCACACTTGGCTGAGAACCGCTCCAGTGAGTGTTGGAGATCACGGCTTGAAGAAGCCAACAGTACCACATCATCTGTAAAAAGCACAGATGCAATACTGAGGTCATTGGTGGACGTGGGCGTTCCTCCCAATCAAACCCTTCCAGGTCTCAGTGTCATGGTTCACGTGAGTATCGAAATCCCCCAGCAAAAGGATGCAGTCCCCAGGGGGAGCGCACTCCAGCACACCTTCCAAAGACTCCAAAAAGGGTGGGTACTCTCAACTGCTATTTGGAGCAAATGCACAAAGAATAATCAGGACCCATACCCCTCCCCTAAGGCAGAGGGAGGCTACCCTCTCATCCACCAGGGGGGAACCCAAATGCCCCGCACCTCCTCGGCACTTCTCATCTTGGACAACCCCCCTCAAGAGGACTGGTACAAGCACAAGCTATGTGTGGAGGTGAGCCAGACTATATCTTGTCTGAACTTCTCTGCCTCGCATCCCAACTCGGGGTAATTCCCTGCCAGACAGGTGACATTCCGTGGCCCAAGTGCCAATTTCTGTAGCCGTGGATCGGATCGAAAAGGTCCCTGGGAAACTAAAAAAACAAAAAAACATGCACTGACTGAAGTGGTTTTCGTCCGTCGGTGTAATAATCACTTAACTCATTAAATACCAGCCATTTTCACTGGAGCAACCCGCTCAATCCCAGCGGTTTCCTGGGTTTTGACTAATATTGCAAGGCCCACAGAATATTGTATTCTAATATAAACATGGAGCACGCCAAAAGAAAGATGAGACTCTCTTCTTTCAACAGAAAAAAAAGTTTGTTTCTATCTTTTTCCATTCTTGAGCAATCGGCATTTGAAAATAGCTAAATTTCATGAAAACTCCAATCCCTGGGGAAAAAAACTGAGAAAATAAGCTTTTTGTAAACTGATGCATTTCGACCATAATTTGAACTTTGACACTATTATTTGTGGCTTTTATGACACCTCAAACATCTAAATAATGTGTGCCTTCTATAAAATAACAAAAAAAAGCGCAAAAAATAAGTTTATTTGCACATAACATAAAACAACTGAACTGTTGAACTATGTACAAAAATTAAATACATCAGTGTCATACATACTTTTTTTTTGTGTGATATAAAATAAAACAGTTGCCTTGATGCAAGGGCACACAACATACTTCACACCACATTCTTGTCTCACTACGCTTGCCTTTGCGCAAACAGACCCGACACTTTCTCTGTGGTCTGGCTTTGCTGGTCCGTGGCAAATAGGCAAGCTTGTGTTTGTCCAAAGGCTGGGCAAGACGAATTGGTGGATCTGATTTGGAAGGGGCCTGTGTATTTTGTCCCTGACCCACAGCACCCTCAACAGTTGCAGAAAGTCAGCTGGCTCCTGAGACTCCAGATGGGCAGCGGCATTCAGTGGCCGATTTTCCTTGGTTGCCATCCAGTGTGACGCCATCCGGAACCACTGCTTCCTGACGCACAACCTGTAAATTACAGAAATATAAACAATTGGAAATATATATTTATTGCTGCATTTTATTGCTGGCGTGTGAAGTTTCATATTATAATTCACCTTTCTTTACACCAACAAGACGAGGAGGAACTTTCTTGCCGCGGGATGCACAATCTGTGAATTTTAGAAAGTATGCATGATTACCACACCATTCAGTATTGTTGTTTCCTCGTCGGGGCTGAGTTACGCTCGCGTCTAACTGCACATTTACGCGACATATTCTGCCCGCAAGATGCATGATATGTACAATAAAAGCATGAGGGGTAAAACCACATGTTCAATGCTAACTTGCGAGCGTTTACTTCCTCGTCGGGGAGGAGTTACGCTCGCGTATAACTGCACATTTACGCGACATATTCTGCCCGCAAGATGCATGATATGTACAATAAATACATGAGGGCTAACCACACGTTCAATGCTAACTTGCGAGCGTTTATTTCCTCGTCGGGGTTTAGTTACGCTCGCGTGTAATTGCACATTTGCTCGCATACTCCTTTGTCCGGGCGCCTGCAATTGCACATTTGCTCGCTGACTTCCTAGTCGGGACTAAGTTACGCTCGCGTCTAACTGCACATTTACGCGACATTTTCTGCCCGCAAGATGCATGATATGTACAATAAAAGCATGAGGGGTAAAACCACATGTTCAATGCTAACTTGCGAGCGTTTACTTCCTCGTCGGGGAGGAGTTACGCTCGCGTGTAACTGCACATTTACGCGACATATTCTGCCCGCATGATGCATGATATGTACAATAAATGCATGAGGGCTAACCACACGTTCAATGCTAACTTGCGAGCGTTTATTGCCTCGTCGGGTTTAGTTACGCTCGCGTGTAATTGCACATTTGCTCGCATACTTCTTCGTCCGGGCGCCTGCAATTGCACATTTGCTCGCTGACTTCCTAGTCGGGGCTAAGTTACGCTCGGGTCTAACTGCACATTTACGCGACATTTTCTGCCCGCAAGATGCATGATATGTACAATAAAAGCATGAGGGGTAAAACCACATGTTCAATGGTAACTTGCGAGCGCTTACCTCCTCGTCGGGGAGGAGTTACGCTCGCATATAACTGCACATTTACGCGACATTTTCTGCCTGCATGATATGTACAATAAAAGCATGAGGGGTAAAACCACATGTTCAATGGTAACTTGCGAGCACTTACCCCCTCGTTCGAGGGGATCTGGTGAGGATTCTCGGCTGCTTTCGCTGTTGTCCGAAGGCACATGTGCGACACCATCGCCGTGCTCCTCATCGCTCGACTCCGGCGAGACAATTTGCGGGCGACGTCCGGCACGCGATGGTCCGGCACGGCGACGGTCCCGCACGCGATGGTCCGGCATGGCTGTCGTCCTCGTGGTCTGACGCCGCCAGCGATGCAGGCCGCAAGGCACGCGCAGCCTCTATAGACGGCTGTTTGGTGTGACGACGACGAAGTGTCATCCTCTCAACCAAAGCGTCTCCATCGCCTTGATGCGTGTCATCCTCTCAACCAAAGCGTCTCCATCGCCTTAATGCTTTCGGGAAGCTTTTTTTTTACAAAAAAGCATTCCTCGATCGTCAATTGCTTGGAAGATTTCATTGCTAATGCTACTGCTGCTAATGCTGCCGATGCTGCTGCTAACCGCGCCGCTCTCCACACTTATACCGTCTACCCCAGGATCCCGCCCCCCAATTGTACCTCTGGGGCAGATTCAAGGCGGATCTTTTGCACCTCTGCCCCCTGCTGGTTGATTTTTACATGATTCACAATGCGGACAAGGCTGATTCTCAGTCAGAGGTTGCATCAGACCCTTATGTACACTATGACGTAAAAAAGACAGAAAACATACTTATACGTCTTCGGTAGAGAGCGCTATTGCTTTAGAAGTCGTCTTTGTACATCCACGGGTGTAAATGAGTTAAACAGGTCAAGGTCTCAATTTGTCAAGATGGATGCCCATTTTGATGACGACTGATAGAAACACGAACCACCTGTCTCGTGTTTTTTCACAGCGTGTTTCTTAAAATAGACTGCATTGACTATGTGTGAGAGTGAGTCGTCTTGTTACGGTGTCTTGTTAAGGAGGTGTAACCAGATGATGTCACTGCACTTTTCTACGATAACACAAATCTATAATGTTTGAATCTAATATTCTATGAAAGTGTATTTATTTACATACAAATCTTCATGGCTGTGGTTTTCTATTTAATCTTGATGAAATTATTTCTATTTAAGACTGTTTTGTGGCTGGTTGTGGAACATTGACCAAATACTGACGCACTTTGGGCTTTCTGTACAGTATGCAGCAAAGAGCTGAAATCTGCCCATAAATCAAGAATAAATATTAGAAGAAAATAAGGTTTGTTACCTCTTGTCACCACAACATGCGATTCACTATCCACTACTGTAATGTACTGTATACTTACACCGGAACAACTTTAGTAAGTTGAACCAGAATTCAAGCGTAGGGTCCTTTTTATTGGAAACACACGTTCTGCAGACATTGTGTGTTTTACGAAGCAAACACTGATCATTTCTTGGTGTCTACCGTGCCTCCAATGTAATGCAGTGTAAATGGCTGCCATTGTTCACCATTCAGAGTTCATTTTCAACATACAATTCATCATTTGTACCAGTTTTTCAACTGAATATGCGTATGAAGGTCGTGAAAATTCAGTGTGAAATTAATTAACTAAAAAACATTTGTCTTAAGTGCTCAGTGCTTGGTGCCCAGGTACCTCCAACAATCTCTCGCAAACAAAGGGCTGAGTGAAATAATTGTATTTATTCAGAATACACGACAAGAAGGTTTGATTCAGAGCATATATCATTCTGACCTAGTTTTGAAGAAGTTTTTTCGAGGGCTCTCATGACACACTCGTGGAACACGCAACAGCCTCCTTTTGCTGATTTGTAATATGCATCCATTATTCTTATGTACTGCTTATTCTCACTAGGGTTCCTGGTGTGCTGTAGTCTCCCGTCCACAAAATAGATTTCATGGATGGTCAAACAAGGTTTCACAACACAAAGTCTGAGTTCACCTTTTCATTCTGGCCATCTTTCCAGTAGATTATGTTGTAGGTGGCGGTGCCATAGACATGTCTCAGGTTTGAGAATGTAAATTCTGGATCTTTAACTGAAATTCCAATTGTTGTCCCATTGGAAATGAGCGACACAATGGGTGAACCAATCATGGCTAAAGAGAAAAAGAAAACACAGCCATTGAAACATGTCAGTATTTGAGTAGTATAATGCTGAATATTTTTTTAAGTACAATGGTGCCTTGAGTCATGAGTTTAATTCATCCATGATCAAGGTTGTAACTCATAACACTCGCATGTCAAATCTACATAAACAAGGTTCGTGTTGTTTACAGTCACAACACGGTGCTTGCCACATGGATGGCTGTTCGCATTGTTGCCGTTCAATGTGTTTTACGTAAAGTGTAAAATGCACATTTGACGCAATGTGCAAATTTTTACTCAATCTGCGATGTAACAATGCTTATTTCGAGCCATGGTATAGCAGATGGAAAAGAGAGTCGTCCACCTGAGCCACCAGAATAGAAGCGGATGAATTAGCCGGCAGGCTGAAGTAACCAGCTAGTTATCTGGCATGAAAAGCCAGTGAGTGCTTACTGCAACAGGAGAAGTAAAATCCCACCCGATTTCCATACTGGGCCATGGTTTGGCAATTAACAAAGTGTGACTACCGACCAGTTGCCCAACGTCGGTGGGCTGCTCAAGTCCTTATATAGTGGATGAGATGTGACTAATGCCAGGAGCCGAAGTACGAAGTACAGCCACGCCCCAAAAATCAGGACAAAAGAAATGTTGAAAAACACTTTAATGCTCGATCTCTACAATCTACACCAGGCATCACCAAAAAGCAGACCTCGGTGCGGATCCAGACCGACTGATGGTTCGGACCGGACCCATGACCAATCTATGATAAATGTACACAAACACAATTTTTTTCAGAGTGCATTCGCAAACGTGGTCGCCGCTATTACGGCAATAGCATCACTGATTTGAGCCAATCAAATCTTTTCTTTTTTTATATATATATTTTGACTGATTCGTTTATAGCAGACAATTTCGTTTTAGGTTTATTTTTTACCTGACATGTTTCGGAGAGACTTTCACCTTCTTCAGAGTGTCACATGATGGTGTCTTGTGACTCGTCTTTATCAGCTGATGTTCCATGAGGGCGTGACTAACCTGTCAAAAAAGGACAGTCAAGTTACGCCTCCCGCTGTCCGTTCACTCCTCCAAGATGCTGCTCCAGGTGGTAGAGAGGACGAAGGCTCCCTCGTCCCTGTTGATGATTTTCGTGCCTCGCTTGCGGATCTCAATGGCCACCCTGATCCAGCGCTGATGTTTGCCGAAACATGTCAGGTAAAAAATTTACCTAAAGCGAAATTGTCTGCTAAAATCGAATCAGTCGCAATATAAATAATAAGAAGAAGACAATGAACTTACAAATAATCAAATCTTTTGTTTATGATCCATTGCCAATTGCGCAGCAGACAGGAAGAGAGTGCTGCTGAAAGCATGGCTTGCTAGAAAGTTAGCAAGGTCGATGCATGCTGTTTTAAAAATGAATGGACGGAAAAATTGATGTTCATTCTGGCTTCAGCCGGTTTAAAACCAGTGTGCATCATATGCTCTGAAACCGTCGCACCAACGCAAAGCGCCGCTACGAAACAAGGCACCGCTCTTTTGTGCAAAGTTATCCGCTGAAGTCTGAGGTGAGAGCACGCAAAAACATCGAACTTTGAGCGCAGTGTAAGAGATTCTTAAATTTAAACTAAAAGTATCATTCATCGATTTTGGCAAAACATAAAAAAAATAAACTAAAATGAAAAAAAAAAAAGTGAGTGATGGGGCAGTTGCGAAGGAGTGCTTAAATGTGGTTGCACAAACAGGAAAACACAAAGACCAGATGTGTGAAATAATCAACCAAATTCCGATGCCACTGAATCAGTCACAAAGTCATTTTTCACATCAAGAGAAGTTAAAAAAATTATCAAAAGAAAAGGGGGTGTCAAAGCTCAGTTTCAATTTGTGTTCATTAGGAAAGCCATTTTTATTGTTTGTTTACTGAACACATTGACCTGTTTTACTTGGAAAATTAAGCCTTCCCTTTTTTTAGGCGGACAACTCTTTGATTAAAGAAAAAAAGGGAAAAGACGTTAACTCAATGCTCAGCACTTGATTTATTTCTGCAGGAGATATTTTACTTTTTTTTCTGGAAGTGGCACCCTTAAATTCTTTAACCTGGAGCCTCTTTTACATTTTCTTGAATGTGAAATAAACGGCTTGTATTTATTTGACTGGGAAATCTGTTTAACGGGAACATTGCTAAATATTTAGCATATAAGATGGCTCCATTCAAAATAACTCTAAATATTGAAACTATATAAAAATGTGAACATAGGCTAGACAATAAGGGAGGTGGGACTTTGGTTCGGACCTTTTAATTTGAGGACATTTTAGTAGTGGACCTCTGACTTTTAATTGAATCTTCCTGAGCTACACAGTTCTCAGTCTTGGCACATTGTCAGCAATTGCCTTCAAATGTAGAAAATATTTCAAAAACGATCTATGGTACTTTTACACATTACATGGATTTTCTTATTTTGTATTTTTTTTCATATCATATCATGGAGTCTGCCGTTTGTAGGATACTTAACCATTAATTTAATTTGATTTTATGTAAAAACATGTATTTAACTAAAGAGCCATGTTGCTTCATTGTCATTTTCATTCATGCACAAGTCAAATGATTTATTTTTAAAGCTGTACACTGTTGTGATATGTAAGGAACTATCTAACTGCCCTAGACGGCGTGACTTGCAACCTACCGTATATATGACCAGTGTAAGGATACGCAGTGTACTTTATATGTTATGGAGAACAAGTGACAGTAAAAGCTTCATCGGCATTCAATCAAGTCTTGTTATTGAGTGCCCCAATAACACAACATGGTGGCAGCGGTAATGGATCGCCTATAAAAGTAGAGTGCGTACGCCATACACGGGGTGAGGAGAATTGTTTGAGGATTATACATTTATCACCGAACGTGGCGAGTGAGACAATGCTAAGAGTTAAGTGCTAATGGAAGCGAGCTAGGTTACGTGAACGCGATGGCATCGCATATACCACTGATGAACTGGTCTGAAGAGGATTTGAGTGAATCCATAATGTTTTTACAGCAGAAAATGTCTCTATTTGGCAGAGCTGGGCACTTGACCCTTTTTTGCCGGTCATTTCCCCCGCCCGCCGGTCGCAATTTGGCTAGTCTTCCGGCCTTATTCATAAAAACTGTCGGCCCCTCACATAAAAAAGAAAAGCATACATGCATGACGCCTCCGTGGTAGAGATGCTAACTGCAGAGGTTTATTTAAAGATCGTTAGCTGGCTAATTTACTATTCAAATTTGCTTAACTTATTATGGTCTTATTCGTCTCCATGTTCTTTCTTCTTCTCCACGAATGTGCCCAATGTGTCTTGTTTTATGTTGTTGATAAAGTCAGCCAATCTCACACACATCGTGCTGCCAACTGTACTGCTTTTTTCAACTTCTTTGTCGCAACTTCTACACATCTCACATAGAACATAACATAACATTTCACTCACCCCGTAACGTGAGCCAATCACCCTTGTGTGCACTTCAGGGACCACACAGAAAACTTCCATTCAAAGAATATTTCCCATTGCAAGTAAGTACGCACAGTTTGTAGTGGCGCTTTTGATGCGTTTGGAGACATTTTTTGCCGTTTGCCCATTTGGCCGCGACCACAAAACACGCCTGAGGGCCGATTCGTGGGCCGGACTAAAATCCACCTCCGGCCGTGATGATTTGAATCCTTTATTTAAAATGAGTCAATTTGCCCCAAAAATGGACATCTGGCTAGGCTGGACCGTTCCTCCCCCGGGACGGACTGCCCAGCTCTGCTATTTGGACGACGAGGGAGTAATGCATTAGGTTAAATGAGCTAGGAAAATATGCCGAGGCATCAGGGGTGACGGGCTAGAAGACTGAATGCTAGTGGCCTAAGTGATGATGAAAACAAAGATCCACAGTAGCTGTGGATTTTTTTTAAGACCAGCTTAAGCTTAATGTGAACTTTAGTAGTCATAGACTCCATTTCCCTTAATGCAATTCAGACTAAAGTCAGATGAAAGCATTGATGATTTTGTGACCAGAGCTAAAACCTTGAAACTGAAATGTCAATTCACTGACGCAGAGTTAAATGAATGCCTCATTGAACTCATAATTGCAAGGACCCGACAGTATGCGATAAGGAATGACCTATATGGATAACCCCAAGGCTACTCCTTGGCTGATGTATTAAAAGGACGAAAATATGAAGCATTACCAGCAGGGAATGCACAGTTGACCCAACTTGGACTGTCTAAATCAGAAAACTCTGAGAATGTGCATACCATCTAAAAGAGACCATACGTCAGGGTTCGCGGTTAACCGCTTCCCGATTGCCCGGAGCAAGTGAAATTTGGCCACGGGCAAGGTAAAATTATGGGCAATTTACCCGACCGGGCAAGCATTTTTTAAAGCAGCCAAATATCTTTAATTTTCGACGAAAACTGTGGTGTGATCTGTTTGTGTGCACTGTATGGTGATGGTTTAACCCAGACACCCCCTTATGTTGTGGTATGGTCCATTGGCCTTATCGGGGGCAATGGGCGGGCGCTACAGGGATCAGTTAGTTCAGTGAATGTCGAGTTAAAGTGAACGTCAATAAATCCCGCAGTATTGGAACTCGCTATAGTTGCATCCTCATTTGAAGTTTGAAAAGCACAACAAAAACCTACGATATTTCGGCCGAAAATTGACAGCCGGAAGTTTTCTTACCTTCTGCGCATGTTTACAAGTGGCGACGAGTTCGTTCAAATCCGAACATTTCGGATTCCTCTGACATGACTAAAATAGCTCGAATATTTTTAAGTAGACAATTCAGTTGTGAGTAAGGAAGGGAGTAATATTTGATTATTGGCTGTTAATTCATTAGCTCCATGATGTGACCTGACATAGTGTCAGTGACTGTGTTCTGTTCATGCTATGAAACTTATGGAGGCAGCACCACAGGCACTGGTCTTAAAGGAATACACAAATTTCCCACACTCATAATTTACTCATGTGATTACTCAATTAATAGGCTCTCCTGGATTTAAAATTGATAATCTGGATTGCTGTAATATCATTTTCCCAATTTAACATGCAGATTTGTTAATTATTAAAACTACAATTAACATTTTCAATAACTGCACAGGATGATACATGCTGTTGTGAGTAGGGTTTCATGGTTGATGATGAAAACAAAATTAATTTATGCTTATCAGATTATGTTTATTTGCATTTGTGGCACACATTTTACAACCATAAACATTTTATTCTTAGTCTAGCTTTCACAGGACCAGTTCTACCTGCCAGCTGCCAGCTCCTTACGGACATATGCTACATTGACTGTTTCTTAATGCCTGCAATGTCTGCAACATAGAACTCATGAAGGAATAACATAATCCTGGGTCAGCAGACACCTAATTAATGTGTTAATACATGATACATTTTTATATAAGCAACCCTTATGATTGTAACATATTTTTAATTCTTTCTAGGCAGGAACTGTTCGAACAAAAAATTCATGCAATTTGTAATTAGACACTTTGTCATACAAAAAGTCACTCAGGGCAAGGTAATTTAATCTTCGGGCAAGAGAAAAAAAATTGTCACTTGCCCAAGTTGGGCAAGTAATTTGGCCACTCGGGCAAGGCAAATTTTAGTGGCACTTGCCCAATGGGCAAGCAGTTTTTAAAGTTAACTTTGAACCCTGATACGTGTCGGAACGATAATACAAGCCATCAACCCCACTAGTGTCCTGCATTCCATTACATATGCAAGGCTTGTGGTCGGAGAGGACATTGGGCACGCTGCTGAAAAAGAACAAACCAAAACAAAAGCAAGACGTTGATGCGCAACCATGAGGACATTTAGGCAACTGTATGGAAGGGGAGCAGGAGAACTTAAAAGACTTGGGAAAAACAATAAGAGTCTGTCTGCCTACAGTGGCCATGAGACTCAATTGTTTTAGAAGTATAAATATTTCATGCCAGTACAAATACTACAGCTAGATTAATGCCCAGTTTTATGCTGTGGATGTTCCAAGACCAGCTGTAGTAGGACTACCCACGAGTGAACTGTTACTGTACACGCGGACATTGTAGAAGGGAAAATGCATGAAGACAAAGGAGACAAAAAACAGGAAAACTTGCTGAAAATAGCGACCTACAAGGACCTCAAGAGAGTATATCCAAATCAATTTGACAAAACAGAGAACTTTAAAGGGACTGGGAAAATACTGTTCATGCAGAGCCATTCATTGACCCTCCTCGAAAGTGCAGCATCCACATCAAAGAAAAATATATTATAATATTCTCAGCAGAGTTAAAAAAATTAGTTGAACAGGACGCACAACGAAAAACTAGAACAGCATACAGACTGGTGTTCGAGCTTGGCATACAGTACCAAGAAGGATGGAACCCTATGGCTATGTCTAGACCCACAAAAACTATACTCCAGCCTGGACTGATCCCCCCAAAAAATACCTTGTGGGGAGGTGCTAAATCCCAAATATGCAAAAGCTGGATATTGGTCAAGACACCTGGATGAAGAATCACAACTATTAACTACATTCTCCACCCCCTTTGACAGATACTGCTGGAAACATTTGCCTTTTGGACTAAGTGTATCACAAGATCTCTTCCAAGCCATGGACTAAATTCTCGGGGGGCTCAATGGTGTGGTCAGGATCTATGATGACATTGTTTCAGCGGAAAACATGAAAAAGAGCACGACAGACACCTGATCAACCTGATGGAATGATCAGCAGAAGCGGGTATGGTGTTCAACAGTGAGAAATGTGCTATAAAGCAAAAAAGCATCTACATTTTTGGGAACAGTTACAAAGAGGACGGCATAAAACCCTATGTGTCAAAAGTAAGAGACATACAAGAAATACCAACCCCACAAAACAAAGATGAACTGCACAGATTCCTGGGCATGCATATACATCTTGTAGCCTTATACCCAAGTTTGCAGAAAAGGCACACACCCAGAGAGGACTGCTAAAAATGATGCATTGTGGATATGGGAGGCAGATCATCATAAATGTTTTGTGGAGCTGAAATAAGCTATTGCGGAGGTTTATGCTGAAATAGAAGGCCCAGAAAAGAATACAATTGCCATGGTAAACTTCTGTCTTGAAAAGCGGGCGGCGCTGCGCAAACAAACTGCTGATGATCCAAAACTAAGAGAATTGAAAGACATTATCCCCAAAGGATGGCCAGAAAACATAAAGGACCTGCCTCAAGACCTGCGTGAATACTTTTCTTTCTGAGATAAACTTGCTGTGGAGTCAGGAGTCATATTTAAGGGAGGTCAGATACCAATTGATGAACCATTGTGTAAAGACATCTCAACTCAATGTAGGCCATCATGGTATAGAAAAAAACACACCAGCTAGCAAGAGAAAGTGTCTACTGGAAAAGATGAATGAGGACATGGAAAAGACATGTAAGTCATGTAGTGTGCGTGCGGAGCATCAAGATACAAATCCAAAAGAACCTCTCACGCCACACAATACACCCTCAAGGCCATGGCCAGTTCCTATTGACTGTGGACAGATACTCCAAATAGCCACTGGTGGATGAAATGTCCACATCAGTATGCAGACATGCTGTTGTACAACAGATTCAAAATACGTCTTTGTTTGAACGCCCAGATGAAATACTAACAATGGACCACAATACACAGGAAAACCTTTCTAAGAACTGATGACAGCTTGGAGCGTAAGGCACATTACCAGTTCACCAAATTAATCGAAGAGTAATGTATTAATTGCATGTAAGATACATCAAGGCCATTGTGACGAAAACAATCCAAAACAAAGATAACCTACACATTGCCATTGCTGCAAGTAAGGGTGACACCTATTGACAGCAAGTTGCCATCACCTGGAGAACTTCTTTTTGGCAGGCCTGCATGGCAGATTGATTGGACACTATCTATATCTATCTATAATCGGCCCTTGGTATGAGTGTGAGCGAGGATGGTTATTCGTCTATGTGTGCCCCGCCTACTGCCCGAAGATAGGCTCCTGCGACCCTAGTGAGGAGCAGCGGTTCAGATAACGGATGTATGGATGGATGATACTCTGATTTCAAGTTAAATAGGGGGGGTATAAAAAAACATGTGTATTTAACAATAATTATAATAAATTATTTAAAACATTCCACAGTAAAGAGCCATGTTGCTTCATTGTCATTTCCATACATGCCACAAGTCAAATGATTTATTTTTAAAACTGTACACTGTTGTGATATGTAAGGAACTATCTAACTGCCCTAGCCGGAGTGCCATGCAACTTACCGTATACGAGACCAGTGTAAGGATACGCTGTGTACTTTGTATGGATGTTATGGAGATCAAGTTACAGTAAAAGGTTCAACAGCATTCAATCAACTCTTGTTATTGAGTACCCAAATAACACAACACACACATCCCCAGTATTTTCTGTAGTTCACACAAAAAAAAAAAAAACGCTCACTATCGCTTTCCAAGGTAAGATGTTTACTTTCCACCCAAGAAGAGTGCTCTGGCCCGCGCTGTGCCCGTACTCTGGCTTTATACCTCCCATACACACTGGGGAATTTGTTAAGGCTGCTGAAGTCACATTCAAGGGTGGAGATGTTCACACAACCCAGGCGGCGGCCCATTTGGACAGGGTTACTGAGGAAAAAACACAAAATGGTTATTAAAAAACATTCATGTGTTGTTTGTAGTGATTTCTCTCTCAATCCAAATAAATGTATGAGGTGTGCCAGAAAAGTTCCAGACCTGGTCCCAGCTTCATATGAATAGAATAGAAATCCCTTTATTGTCATTGTACTCAAGTGTGCAACGAGATAACCTCTGAGTTTTTCCCTTCAGTAGGGGCCAAACAATTAACCCGCCTGCCTTCAAAGAGATTATGCATCATTTGCTTTATTTAGTGTGCAAGAAGAGGGGAGAGTTGTCACAGGACAATTAGTGGCAACAAGTGTTTTACCCTGCCAAAATGGCCTTGTTTGCATGTGTTGCAGGGCTATAAAGGTTATTGTGGTATGCGTAACACTCTATCATGTTTTGCACATTTTGTACTTTGTACTCACTTTTTAAATACTACTGTATGAAATGTGCGATACAAATAAAGTTGTATTATATAGTATTTTGATCTGAGCAAGAATTGGATGTACATGAGTTGATTTAGTGTAGTTTGTTATTTCAGTGATATCAATGCAAGGCTAGTATCGTGTGTGACCCTTTTGATTTGTTGACTATTATATTTATTAAAATTTATGAATAGAGAGAATGTGTGCTGATCTGTTTGTCAATGTTGCAAAATGAGCATCTCAGTTAATGTTGGGTGGCTGGAGCCTATAGTTGATGGTTAGCCCCTGGGCCTATTTTGTTGGTTTGGTTTATTTTTACACTGGTTAGCACGATGGCTTCACAGCGCAGCGGTCGTGGAATCAATTCAGGCTCCTGTGTGGAGTTTGAATGATCTCTCCGTGCCTGCGAGGGTTTTCTCCGCTTACTCTGGTTTCGTCCCACCTTCCAAAAAGCATGAACGCTCTAAAATTGCCCCTAGGGAGGAGTGTGAGCGCGGATGGTTGTTCGTTTTTGTGTGCCCTGCGATTGGCTGGCTACCAGTTCACTACCTCGCTTAAGACAGCTGGGATAGGCTCCAGCACCCCCCGCGACCACCAGCTCAGTACCTCACCTAAGACAGCTAGGATAGGCTGCAGCACCCCCGCGACCCTTGAGGAGAAGCGGTACGGATAATGGATGGATAGTTGGTCTATTCAATAGACTCTATTGGATAGGGACAAATACAAAAACTTTCACTATAGCAAAGCAGTTTGATAATAATAAAAATAATAATAATAATATTCCCTTTATTAGTCCCACAATGGGGAAATTCGAGATTCGAACCCAGGCCTCCTGGGGAGACTGGGTCCTGAACGCGGCGCCTTAGACCACTCGGCCATCCTGGCAGCCAGATGTGTACATCGTGGTGCTTATAGCAAAAGCTAATTTGTAGCGCCCGCCCCTGGATAGGATTTTATAAACAGGTCAAATACCATTTGATCTGAAAAGTCAATGACAGCCAGTATCTACACAATGCAATAAAAAAGAAACAAAAGCAAAACCCAAGAGATACATGAAACCTTAAGTATATAGAATTGGACTCAGGATACAAGTTCCTTGTGTGATCCCTGTTTGAATTTTCTGGAAATGGGATCTACAATTAATGATGATTTTATAGTAATAGATCATGATTTACCATATCAAAAGCCTTTTTTTTCAAATTAAGAAACACTGCTCCAACAATATTTCCTTTGTCTAGCAATTGTTTCACTTACTCTGAAACAGGGTCAATACGTCGATCACGATGATACCAGTTGATCTGCAAGGTACTATAATAGATCGCATGACAAGGTGATGTGACATTGTCACGAACTGACGCTATACAAATAAAGTTGAGTTGTTTTGAATAAAAAACTAGACGTCAGCCTATCAGCCATTCCTTCACTTGATTAATACACAGGAGAACCAGTCAGATGACATCTGATTATTAGGTACACTGTGCGTGCTCAAACAACGCCCCTGAGCGTTGCAAAGCTAGTTACATCCTAATTTTTTGCTTGTTTTTTTCCTCTTAAACGTAAGATAGAGTATAAAAATGAGTGGGGCAGCTGGACGTAGCTGAAGTAAGAAGAAAAAAACGTATGACGCTCATTCGGAATGAGAGGAGAGCATTTTTTTCACGATGACATTTTCAAAGTGCGTTTGTCCCGTCTGCCAGTCTGCCGTCGCAATAACAAAGAAGGGAAATGTGGAGCAGCATTTTCGGACTCTTCACGGAAAATACGACAGTGAATTCTCACCAAAAAGTGAGACCAAAAAGACAAAGGTGAGGGAGCTAAAATCTCAGTTGTTGGGACAGCAGTCATTTTTCACACAAGCCACTTCTAAAGTGAAAGCTGCCACTGAAGCATCATTTGGAGTAAGCCACATCATCGTTAAAAACAATAAGTCATTCCAAGATGGAGAGATGGTAAAAGAGTAATTTGTTGAAGCAGCGGACTCATTGTTCCGGGACTTTAAAAACAAAGCAGGAATCTTGTCTTCGATCAAAGCTATCCAGTTGTGAAGGAGTACAGTTACACGGCGCTGTGAAGCCATGGCTGAGGACTTGACGCAGCAAATGTGGAAGGTCATCGGAGATTGCGAGTGTTTCTCACTACAGTTGGATGAATCTACGGACGTGAGAGACACAGCCCAGATGTGTGTTTTCATTCGTATGGTGTTTAGTGATATGACTGCGAAAGAGAAACGGTGAACGTTACTGCCCATGAAAGAAAAGACGCAAGGAGAGGATATATTTCTTTCGTTCAAAAACTTTATTGAGAAAACCCAGCTGCCGGTTTCTAAATTGGTGTCTATCGCCACAGATGGCGCACCTGCAATGATCGGTCAGTTGAATGGATTTATTATCAAGAGTAGGCAGGATGATGCTTTCCTAGACTTTCTGAATTATCATTGTATAATCCACCAACAAGCATTATGCGCTAAAATGCTCAACAAGAAAGAAATCATGGTTGTCGCAACGAAGATTGCCTGTGCTATTTGAGCCCGGTCTCTTCAAAGACGGTTAATCTATGCACATCTGGAGCAGGCTGACTGCGACCACTCTGACTTGTTGCTAGACACTGACGTGAGGTGGCTTAGCCGAGGAAAATTCCCGCAAAGATTTTGAGAGCTGTGCAGAGAAATTAAGTAGTTTTTTTCTGTGCAACTGGGCATGCAGAATACAAGCAATTAAGTGATGGTGAGTGGCTGTTAGACTAGGCATTTTTAACGGATCTGACAAACATGTTGAACGACCTCAATATAGAGCTGCAAGGAAAAGACAAAACAGTGATCAATATGATCAGCTCGGTTAATGCTTTCAAACGCAAACTGCAACATCTGTCTTCAAAGCTGGAGCGCCATAATTTGGCAAACTTCCAGAACCTGGCATGAGAGCTGGCGATGCAAGGGAAGGCCTGTGTGCAACTTGAAAGTGCACGCTACAAAGAACTGATTGACAACTGACTGTTAGAGTTTGAAAAACGCTTTCAAGACTTTTCTTTGCTCGAGCCAGTTGCAACATGCATGTGTTTTCCTTTTCGGGAAGATGTGGACATTGATTCACTCCCATCAAAAAATGCAACACTATTTCATCTGAACTCTTCTGGAGTGGAAGATGAGATATTCACACTACAGGGTGACATTGAGCTGAAGTCCAGAGCTCATGGACAATTCTGAAACTTACTAGGAGAGGGAAAGTATCCCAACATGAGCAAATGTGCTACCTCCTTGACTGCATTTTTCAGCTCCATTTCTTTATGTGAGTCAGCCTTTTCCCACATGAAGATAATAAAGTCCAAGTACCGCTCCACTGAGACGGATGAGCATTTGGAAATGTGCTTGAGGCTGGCAGTCAGCAGGTCTGGACTATTTATGCCTGGCTGATTCAATTCAGTGCAAGTCATCAGAGTGAACTCAGGTAATGGCAAAAGATGTACATAATTGTGTCGTGCAACATATGCGGTTATACATCAACATAAGTTGCAAGAATCCTTAATATATTTCTCAATAAATATAATGGGTAGATCATTTTGACTTGTAGCTCCCATGCTGAAAAAGTGTGAGCACCCCTGCTCTAGAATCAGACGGTTTTGAATAAATTCAAATTTCCTATTCAAACATCAAGCACGGTACAGAGCCATTCCCCTCGCTCCCCTAGGCCAGTCAGACCACCTGTCCTTGCTGCTCACACCTACGTACACCCCTCTCAGACACAGACTCAGGCCCACCACAAAGACTGTTAAAACATGGTATGAGACCGCCATGGATGAATTACAGGACTGATTCCATTACACAGACTGGGACCTCCTTGATCATCAGGACCTTGATGTTTACAAACAGTGTGTACTGGACTACATCAAGTTCAGGAAGCTGTGTCCCTGAAAAAGACCATTCAGACTTTCCCAAACATGAAACCCTGGATGTCCAGCCAGGTTCGCTCACTACTCAAGGCCCGTGACACTGCCTTCAGGTCAGGCGACAGAGCTCAGTACAGTGTGGCCCGTGCTGACCTGAAAAAAGGCATTAAGCATGCCAAAACGGACTACAAGAAGAGGCTAGAGTCCCACCTTGCCAGCAACAGTCCACGGGAGGTATATCACCAACTACAGAAGAGGTAGCATAACACCGGTAGACCTGAGTGCGTCGCTGACGTAGGAGCTAAATTGCTTCCTTGCTCGCTTTGACACACCCCAACTGCCACACCCCCGCATTCCATGCATCAACTCCCCCTCACTACCTTTAGAGCAGTGGTTCTCAAATAGTGGGGGGCGCGGTGCGATGCTGAGGGGGGCGCTGAGGGTGGCGCGTGTTACCCTGGGATACATGCTTTTTTTCCGCCTTAGTACGGCTGAAAGATGTATGGTTTTGGAACCGAAATTGCAATCTCAGTTTACGCAAATTTGAGATTGTCAAAGCTACGCTTTGTGCCCTCGCAGTACTGATTTAAAAAAAAAAAAAAAAGCATTGCCCTGTCGCTCGTTGTCCCGGAAGTCATTTATTTTGCCGTGACTTGAATACTAGCCACCAAGCTATCTTGGGCCGCAGCAGTATGAGCTTTATTTTTATTACAGTGAACCCTCGCTACTTCGCGGTTCACCTTTTGCGGGTTCAGTGCTTCGCGGGTCTAAAAAATATTCGGGGGCATTGTAGTTTCGCCAAGCGGCACAACGGGGCGCTGGAGCGGTTAGACGGCTGGCGTGCGCCGAAGAAGAGCGTGGGCGAAGAGGAGAGTGGACGAAGAAGAGCACATTCCCCCGGGCACGATTTGGGGCGACGTTTCGCGCGGTTCGGACCGTACCAGAGCTCCGGCCAGCGTGCGTGGCAGTTAAGCCGAAGAGGAACAACTTCCGCCCGGGCACTAGCGGGGCGACATTTCGCTCCGTTCGGGACCGTGCGAGAGCTCCGGAGGAGACCGGCCGGCGTGCATGGCAGTTAAGCCGAAGAGGAACAACTTCCGCCCGGGCACTAGCGGGGCGACATTTCGCTCCGTTCGGGACCGTGCGAGAGCTTCGGAGGAGACCGGCCGGCGTGCGTGGCAGTTAAGCCGAAGAGGAACAACTTCCGCCCGGGCACTAGCGGGGCGACATTTCGCTCCGTTCGGGACCGTGCGAGAGCTCCGGAGGAGACCGGCCGGCGTGCGTGGCCGTTAAGCCGAAGAGGAACAACTTCCGCCCGGGCACTAGCGGGGCGACATTTCGCTCCGTTCGGGACCGTGCGAGAGCTCCGGAGGAGACCGGCCGGCGTGCGTGGCAGTTAAGCCGAAGAGGAACAACTTCCGCCCGGGCACTAGCAGGGCGACATTTCGCTCCGTTCGGGACCGTGCGAGAGCTCCGGAGGAGACCGGCCGGCGTGCGTGGCAGTTAAGCCGAAGAGGAACAACTTCCGCCCGGGCATGAGCGGAGCGCGAGGCTGTCAGTTATGAATGAATAAATGAATAAATAAATAAATGAAGAATGCCACCTTTCATTTCACAGGGCACACCGGACGGCGTACCAGCAGGTAAAAGTCGAAGTAATTAAATAAATTTTAAAAAAAGTAATTGAATGAATACAAAAATAATGGCTGGGGAATAAAAAAAGAATAAGTTTTAATAATAATTTTTTTATTTTTTTTTTATAACATGAATTTCACTCTCTCTCTCTCTACCCATATATATATATATATATATATATATATATATGGGTAGAGAGAGAGAGAGTGAAATTCATGTTATAAAAAAAAAAATAAAAAAATTATTATTATTATTATTATATATATATATATATATATATATATATATATATATATATATATATTTATTTATTTTTAAGCATTTTTGAAGGTGCGCCGCTACTTCGCACTTTTTTTTTTTTTAAGCATTTTTGAAGGTGTGCCGCTACTTTGCGGATTTTCAGTTTTCGCGGTTGGTCTCCGTCCCCATTAACCGCGATAACCGAGGGTTCACTGTATATCTGATTCTGTGCACAGCAGCAGCAACGAGCTGCGCAATGACAAATAAACGACCCCGCTAACAGAGGAAGATGAAGCGTTCTAAACGAGTCGGTGTATGAGGCGGCGCTAAGCGTGCTAATCGCTAAAAGGAATTATAGAGTAATAAGTGCTTCGATATACGCTCGACTTATTGACTTCAGGAGGAACAAGATTGTGCCAACCTCCCTTGACATCAAAGGCGTGTGTGTGGAGAGGGTCCACACAGACGAGTTCCTGGGAGTACAGATCTACGATGACCTCTCCTGGACACACAACACCACAGCAGTGATAAAGAAAGTCCACCAGGGTCTCCACTTACTGAGGGTCCTCAGGAAATTCAACCTGGACAAGAAGCCTCTGCTGGCCTTCTACCACTCGTCCATCAAGAGCTTGCTGACGTACTGCGTCTCTACCTGGTACGGCGGCTGCACTGAGGCAGACAGAGTGAGGCTCCAGAGGACAGTCAAAACAGTGCAGAGGATTATTGGCTGCCCTCTCCCCTCCCTGTCGAACATCTACACCACCCGGTGCCTCAGCAGAGCTCTCAATTTCATTAAAGACAATACTCAACCGAGCTCACACCTGTTCGACCTGTCGCCCTCTGGCAGGCGCAAAAGGTGCATTAAAACAAAGTCTAACAGACTGAAAAACAGTTTCTTCCCGAGAGCCATCTCCATGCTGAACTCTCACGCACACCTACCCTTACCTTGCAGAACAGCGACATAATGGGTTTTTATTTTTCCAATTTTGTATTTATTTTCTATTTAATTATTTATCCTTTAATTCATCTATTTTATACATATTTAATTAAATTATTTTTGTAGAGCACTGGAGCAGGGAGCTCTCTAATCTTGTTGCACACTGAGTACAATGACAATAAAAAATTTTGATTATGTCAATCCAAGGAGGATGTGACAATGATGACAAGATGTTTGTTTTCTAGATATTGTAGAAGTTGTACAGTAATATTCTTGAGTGTTCCCTGATTTAAAAATTAGCCAGATTAGAGCCTCGAGTCTTACGGAACTGTACTGTGCTGATCAATCTATTGATGAGTAAAGGGATCAACCAGCATTTCACAACAGATGGAGTTATAACTAAGCGCTTTCCATATCAGGATTGAACCGGCAGAACCTTATTTACGTCATATATACCATGGATGAAGTAGCGCGTGATTTCTCAAGCGACATGCAACGCTCACCACCAGCACTCATTCATTGAGATTGGAGCGTACACTCTTATTCATTTGGATGCCTTGCCGAGTCAGTGGCTCATCATCTTCCTACTGCAGCGTCCCAAGTACCTCCAGCCGCCATCTGGGAAGTGGGAGCCGCGAACGTCGGGCCAATGTAATGGCGAGCCTCAGTTCCCCTGTTGGAGACTGCTCATTCAAGTGAAAGGGACTTGGCGGTGATTGATGCGTGCACTTTTTAAATTTTTACCATAAAAAAATGTATCCACTATGTCTGGTCTTTGTCAAATTCATTTAGGTGATTTTAGCGAACCAATTGAAGGAAACTTCAAGGAAACTGAGAAAAAAAAAGATTAATTCAATACAAATTTCTTTTGAGCCTTTCTATCATGTTTGATCGCCTCGCTCACACAATCACCAGCGAGTGCTTTCTCATTTGTCCGTGTAGTAAAAATCCCAACACATTTTTAGCCTGGTTAGAAAACCTGCGAGGAAGAAAGAGCACAGATCTTTCTGCTCCTGTATGACAAGAGAAGCCAATAACACTCCCTTTAGCAGTTTCCCTACGAATGGATGGATCTATGTTGTAAATCTTTTCGTGCCACACAACCATCATTGGCAACATGCATAACGCTTTGCTGTGATCTGAAAACTAGTGATATCCCTCCGCAACTGTAGGCAGAGGTCCCACCTCCGCATTTATGATCATCCAATAACAAAATTGCCGTTGCATTTGTGACGTCCGAAAATTATTCCATTTTTGCCCCAAAAAATCTATTTAAAGTGTGTTTGTTGTTTTTTTTTTATTAATGTAGTGTGGTTTTTAATTAAGAGGATGAATGTTGGTGTAATCACATCATGTAAGTATGTACATGTACGTACAATATGTCACCCAATCACAGATGCCAGAAGCATTTATGCTGAATGAATGTGGAAGCTGGTCCCGCGTTGAGAGGTACGGGCTGTGTCCAAATTCACAAAGATGCATCTTCCCAAGCCCACATTTTTGACTCAACCCCACATGGTTTCAAAATACCGGATAGATAATTTGCAGGCTGGTTTCTTCAATGACTGCAAAGGTTTTCTCCTCATGTAGACACAGTGGACTGCATAAACCGTGGCACATTTGGACAGGCTTACTGTGGATTTTGACATCACGTGCAGTAGGGCTGAACGAGTTATCGTTTTGGGACAGAAATCGCAATCAACGCGATTTCAAGATTGTCAAAGCTACGGTTTGTGCCCCACGTTCACGAAGCAGCCGCTGCTGCTTGAATGCTAGGCGCCAAGCTATCTTGCACAGTAGCAGTATGGACTTTATTTGTACTATATGTACCGTATTTTCACAACCATAGGGCTCACCATTTTAAAGGGTGCAGTCTCAGTGAAAAGGATCCGGCTGCAGCCGGGGCGTTACTGGCAGCGTTTAGTCAATCAATGAGAAGGATCCAGTTAGAACCGGGGTGTTCCCAATACGACAGTGTAACGCAGCGGGCCTTGGTGATATGATCGACGTATTTTAAGGTGTTAGATTTATGCCACAACTATGAAAGCATTATCTCAAATACCAAGTACAAAAACATGTTTTGTGCGTACAAAAAAAGTGTTTCGCGTGTAAAAGAGCCTCCAAGTGTACGCACAAAATAGGTTTTTGTCACGAATAGTGAATAGTTCAGCCTACATTGACCATGATGCTTTGCGTGCGTGAGAGTGCGTATGCGGACATGCGCGATGTGTGCCTGGCAGACGTAAAATAAATGCTAACTGTGTTTGCACTGCTAACGGGAGTCGAGCCTCATTATTACTGTTAGAGCTCTCAGTTACGCATACAACATTACGCCACATGGTGTCAGAAGTAAGCGCTTTTGAAGGGGAAGGAAAAGAAGCATGAAAGACGACGTTTGTGCATCGCTATGGCAAAGTTTTCACCTCCCGATGCGCTGGACTTCACGAAGCCGGCGGCGTGGCCTGACTGGAGACAGAGATTTTCCCGGTACAGAGTCGCTACTAAACTGATGGAGGAGGACGAGTCGGTGCAGGTCAGTGCCCTGATTTATGCAATGGGAGCAGAGGCTGAGCACATATTCAAGTCTTTCACGTTCGACACCGAAGCAGATGCAGAAAAATATGAAAGTGTTAGCAAAGTTTGACACCCATTTCATCCCGAAAAGGAACATCATTTATTAAAGAGCTAAATTCCTCTCCAGAGTGCAGTTTATCGCCAAAACTCAAGCTGAGCTCCAGAACAAGCTGCGGGACTGTCACTTTAGAGTAGTTGTTGTAAAATCCTGTGGAGAGAATCTGCTTGGTCGCGCAGTGGCTACAAAATTGGGCCTGATTAAAAGACTGAACGAAATCAATGACATGTATGGTGAACTCGGAACTTTAAAGGGAGATCCTGAGAGGATCGTGTTTAAAAAGGGAGCAAAGCCATACAGACTGGCCACACCTCGTCGAGTTCCGGTCCCACTGCTTCCCAAGGTAGAGGAAGAACTAAGACGCATGGAATCCATGGGGATTATCGAAAAAGTGACTCAGCCAACGCAATGGTGCGCACAGATGGTCCCAGTCGTCAAAAAGACCAAAACACTCAGAATCTGCGTCGACTTGAAGAAGCTCAATGAAAGCGTTGAACGGGAACGCTTCATTCTGCCCACGATCGATGACCTCCTCCCCAAGCTAACGGGGAGTACAGTCGTCTCAAGCCTGGACGCGGCCAGCGGTTTCTGGCAGATTCCACTAGATGAAGAGTCCGCGCTGCTGACAACCTTCATCATCTCTCTGGGAAGATACTGTTTTAGGAGGATGCCGTTCGGCATCACTTCAGCACCCGAAATATTTCAGAGAAAAATGTCAGAATTACTACAGGGGCATGAGGGCATGATATACTATATGGATGACATCCTGGTCATCGGAGAAAACAAACAACAGCACGAGGTGAAACTCAGAAAGGTGATTGAAATATAGAGAAGTCGGGTCTAAAGCTCAACAAAGACAAGTGCAAGCTATCTCAACCAGTATTGGACATCTTAGGACAAGTTGTGAGCAAAGATGGCATCAAACCCAATCCAGCGAGAGTTGCTGCCATCACAAGCATGAGCGCCCCGGAGAATGTCCCAGAACTACGTCGGTTCAGAGGGATGGTGAACTATATAGGTCGCTATGTACCCGACCTGTCACCCGACTCCAAGCCTTGAATGACCTTCTCAAGACCGAGAGAGCGTGGATATAGGGTCCCCAACAAGAAAGTGCGTTCAAAGATGTGAAAACTCAGATCTGTTCTGCACCATTGTTGGCCTACTTTGATCCTCAGAGACCGACCGTGGTTAGTGCAGATGCTAGTAGCTACGGCCTAGGAGGCTTATTGATACAGGAGCACGACGAGAAGCAGCGACCTGTGTCTTTCTGTTCTCGTACGCTAACGGACGCTGAGAGGAAATACGCCCTAATTAAAAAAGAATGCCTGGCTGGTGTATGGGCATCTGAGCGCTTCTATCAGTACCTGTGTGGCTTAGAGTCATACCAGCTCTACACAGATCACAAGCCACTGGTCACACTAATTAACTCAAAGAACCTTGATGCTACGCCCCTCCGCTGCCAGCGCCTCCTGATCAGACTGATGCGATTCAACCCTACCGCCGTGTACGTACCGGGGAAGAATCTCGTTGCTGCCGACGCCCTGTCAAGGTGCCCATTGCAGACCACAGAAACAGGTGACCTGGAAGGAGAGATACAGGCCTACGTGGATGCTATAGAGGAGGGCATAGGAGTGAGGAGGCCAGTCCTGGACCAAATCAGAGAGAAAACCGAAACGGATAGTGAGTTGCAGCGTGTCCTCAACGACGTCAAGAACGGCTGGCCAGACAGCATCAAAACTACAGCCATACCAGCCAAGCAGTACTTTCACGAGCGTGGAACACTGAGTGAACTTAACGGAGTCCTGCGACGCAACAATCAGATTGTCATCCCATGTAGCATGCGTGACCGCATGATTCAAAAGATCCACCATGGTCACCAGGGACTAACAAAGTGTAGACAGCGCTATAACCATGCTATCTGGTGGCCAGGCATAGCCAGTGACGTGAAGGAGCTCATTCAGTCCTGCCAACATTGCAACATCAACCAGCCCAGTCAGAACCGGGAACCCTTAATCACCACGCTACTTCCAGACCTGCCTTGGCAGAAAATAGCAGCCAATCTCTGTGAGTACAAAGGTCGACATTACCTCGTCATAATCGACTAATATTCAAGGTGGCTGGAAATCCTCAATCTACCTAAGACAAACAGTGAAACCGTGATTGGAAAGATGAAAAGCACCTTCGGCCGGTTTGGCATTCCTGAGGAAGTCCGGACGGACAATGGCCCTCAGTTCTCCGCGGAGCTGTTCAAGAACTTCGCTGAAAGGTATGATTTCCAACATATCACGTCCAGCCCACATTTCCCTCAAAGTAACGGCATGGCGGAACGTGGAGTGAAAACAGCTAAGAGCATTTTGAAACAGGAAGACCCTCATTTTGAACTCCTGTGCTACCGCTCCACGCCAACTGGACCTACACAAGAAAGTCCCGCCAAGCTCATACAAGGTAGGAACCTGCGTACAACCCTGCCAACGATGAAGGAAAACCTAAAACCAGCCTGGCCTGACTTAGAGAGAGTGAGGAGGAATGACGAAAAAGCCAAGCAGTCCTACGAAAGGAGAGAGAAAGGAGAGAGAAAACATGGACAACGACAGCTGTTGTGCAGCATGTGGAGAAGACGCCACGGTCCTTTACCATGCAAACAGGCCGAGGTGACACTCCGAGAAGGAACCGCAGGAACATTCAGCAGGTCAACAAAGAGACTGGAGCAAAGCCACCAGCTGTTCCACTAGAACCGGTACTGCTCGAGGCGGATTCGAAGACTGTGGACTGTAGTCCAGCAGCAGGCCCTAGCGCTCCTGTAGTCACCAGAAGCGGGAGAGTTGTGAAGCCTAACAGCTGGTACATTACTTAGATGGAAATGGAAGACACACAGGGCAGAATAATCCCTGTTCCTTTCCATTGGGATTATGACAGTCTACTCATTATCCCAAATTAGGTCGAATTGTGTGCCGTTCATAATAAGTACACCTATATTTGGAGTTAACTGTCGTCATTATTGAAAGGCCAAAGATACTTTGATATATACATGTTCCATGTTCATTGAAAAGAGGCAAACATTGGGGATGTTTGATTTAAGAGGGGAGGTGTCACGAATAGTGAATAGTTCAGCCTACATTGACCATGATGCTTTGCGTGCGTGAGAGTGCGTATGCGGACATGCGCGATGTGTGGCTGGCAGACTTAAAATAAATGCTAACTGTGTTCGCACTGCTAACGGGAGTCGAGCCTCATTATTACTGTTATAGCTCTCAGTTACGCGTACAACATAACGCCACAGTTTTAACCTTATGGCTTCTTTCTCCTCTACGCATCCAAAACGCTGATTCACGCTTGCGATGCAGGCGTAACAATTGTGCCACAATTCTTAAACAATCAGGAGTTGGACACTAGGGCTGTTTCTGATTGGCTGTTTACTGACCAATCGTAACTCAGAGGTGGGGGGAAAAAAAATACAATACAACTTTTTTTTATATCGCACATTTCACAACAGCTGGAGCTGTATCAAAGCTCTTTCCACATGGTGTATCAATATCAATTGGAATAGAATGGCACGGCGCAATTGCAAAACAACTACCTTGGAGACATCTAATGATGAAGACGCAAATGCACAACTCCAAGAGGTGATTTCTGATTATAAAAAAATGTAAAAATAAAACGAACAGAAAAACTATTAAAGAAGCACATACACCTAAAGGGACAATAACGTTAATCCAATCAAAGATATTTGAAAACGGATATTTTTGAATTATGACTAAAACTATAAGAACAGCGTGTTGGAACCCGAAGACTGTTTGTGTTTGAGCTATTTGACTTGTTTCATAACTATAACGCCATAGAGAACAGGCGACACCGGACGTGGTCCTTGGTGTGAGGGAGCGTTCCCGTTCTCAGAATATACATACATTTGTGGCTGTAGCTGTACCATATTGGTCTCAGCTGGAAGTGCTATCTCTGTATTTAACACATACATTCGGCTTACAGCACTATAGGACGCAGGTATTGCGCAAATTTCCCTGCTGCACCTTTAAGAGACATCATCTACGTCACTACTGCCTCCCAGAAGACATGCGCAGTATGGTTCAAGAGGCAAGTTTGTAGAGAGAGCGGTAGTTGCGATATGCCATTCTTCTGTGCCATCTCGTGTCATGCGTAATTGAGATCGTAAGTAGACTAACATAACGTAAATATGTTTCTAATAGTCCAGTGGGTAATTTGTCATTTCTGGGCGTGGTTATGCTGATGTTGGTGTCTGTTTTCTGCTTTTGTTAAGTTTTATTAAGAAATTGAGAGAAGAGACTTTGATTCATTGGGTGGTATTTAGTGCGCCCTTGAGGACGTTAATTACAATATCAGTGTGTCACTATTAGAATGGTTGTCACTCATTATTTGCTGATACATTTAACATTGTTATGGTGTAATTTAGTGTTACTCATTTTAATAATGTTTGTTTGTTCCTTATAGAAATCCACATACATACATAAAATAGCACACCACTTATATATATCACATCTGATTATCAACACTGCACTACAACCACGACATTGTGTTCCGCTGTCATTGTAGTTTATTAAAGAAGATAAAGCAAAACCTCTGGATTCGCTGCAGTCTTTCTGATCGAAGACTTAGGCCAGACTCTTGTAGACCAAGCACTCATACAACGATATTTAACAGGTGTGTCAAGACATACCCTAGCTCAAAAACATAGGCTAGCATGCATGCTAGCCGATGTTTAGAAAAAGGCAGGAGAGGCCAAATCTGAGTTAGTCACATGTCATTGACAGCCCCGCAGTCAAAAGGACAGCTTTTGTGACAACTCAACCAGCAGTGGGTCATACACATATGTCCAGTCACGGTTTCACATCCAAACCAAAACTATCATCCAACATCAACTGAACAGCAAACTAGCAAACAATGAAAAAAACAAAACAAGGAACAAATAAATACAATTAATACAAAACATGTACCTATCATGCTATTCATATCCCAAAAATATATAAAATTAACACATAACATGTATCTCTCACGCCATTCACATCCCAAGTGCGGTAAAGCATTCTGGGAGTGCCTCAGCCAATCAGATGGCTGGTTAGAGAAATGTCATGAGATGTGTACTTTGGGCAGTGTGTATGTTTATTTATTTTTTTGCAGTTTCTGTTGTGTTAAGGTTAATCTAACCTGTGATGTTTCTTGCTTGCAGTAACATTGTGGAGCTTTTATCGAGGTTTACACTAACTAACCGCTGAATTTTAAACAATTTAGCTTTGCTACGAGACAATGATATTATTCACATATAATCTGACATTTGTGTACAAAGAAAATGTACATAAAGTAAAACAACAGTAAAACAAACCTCTTTTGTGTCCTTGCATTATTACAGTAATTGCTTTGATTGTTTTTAATGGGATAATAGAATTTTCTGTCATGTTTGTAAAGGTCACTGTACATTGTGAATAAAATTGCAAATTAAATCGAAATAGCAATATTTGTTAGAAAAATTACATTACAATTTTTTCCAAAAATCACTCAACCCTAACGTCCAGTCTAATAGCGCAGAAGTGACTTCATGGGGCCGAAAATACAGCCTTCGCAGGATCCAGCCTGTGAATTTAGACACAGTGACCATCTTTTCCCAACGATATAATTCTAGCCCAAAAGAATCAGATTGGCCCTTCTGATCCATGCCAAGACGGGTTGGGTATTGAAAATAGTACATAAATTGAACAGAATTTTTCAACAATACTATTTTGTAAGGAAGTCATATTATATGTAAAAAGGAGCATTTGTAACTCGGGGTTCCACCATACTTGGTAGATGTGAAAATGGTGCACATAAGGGATGAGTAGATGTGTGCTTGAATGGGTCGAAATGTTCAAGGAAAACTTTGTGCTGTGAAAAAAAATGTTTTTGAGCTGAGCTCACGTTGACTTACTTGTACTCTGTGGTGTAGAAAAGGTCACCGAGTACCCCCTCAGGTGAATCCCACCTCAGCACCAAATTCAAGTTAATGGAGGTCAGACTGACATTTCTGGGTGGGCTAAGGACAGCTAAAACCACAAAACATACAGGCACATTCAGGAACACACAAATCAATGAGTACAAGGTTAATATCATGAGAAACAAGTGAATATATATATATATATATATATATATATATATATATATATATATATATATATACACTGTATTTTCCGGGTCATAGGGCGCTCTTTCAAGTCCCTAATCTTCCCCAAAACAATCAAAGCGCCTTGTAAAGCGACATGCCCATTATATGGACTAAGCATCACTTGCGACCATCAACCCTTTCACTCATTGTGCTGTTCGGAGTGAATGTTAGCACGCCCTGCTGGACAAAGTCTGAGTCAACAATGCTTCAAATTGACCGTGACTTATACAATATGTGACTATTGTGTTTGGGTGATGGTGTAGGAGAAAGCTGGACAAGAGGGCAGCTGTCCAAAATGTTGTAGTCTGTCTTATCATTTATGTTATTGCAAGCAAGAAACGTCCCAGGTATAGACAACAGACTGCAAAAAGTCCAAAGCACAACAGCACATGTGTGTGCAGCCGAGCTAACACGAGCAGCTGAGCTAGCGCGAGCAAACTAAGCTAGCGCCTTGTAGTGCGGCGCGCCTAGTATATGCATTAAATACGGAAATAGCACCCTCAACTGGTGTTGCGCCCTTTGATGCAGCGCGTCTTATGACCGTAAAATACGGTATATATATATATATATATATATATATATATATACATATATATATATATATACACATATATATATATATATATACACATACATATATATATATATATATATATATATATATATATATATATATATTCCATATTCCAAGATGGCGGCGCGCATGGACGCAGCGGCTAACAGCTCCCCCTCACAGTGCTCCTTTTTACTTTTTATTAGTGTTTGCTTGCTCTTATTGGCATCAACTGAGGCACAACATCGATATACCCGCCAGGACATCGTGAACATTGGATATCGATGCGAAATAACCATCACAGAGGAATTTTGCTATGATCGCAAAATTCCGAACGAACTGGCGAGGCTGCCCGGCTCACCGTGGCTTGTCATCGGGGCCGGGAGGCGGCGCAGGCGACGCAGAGAGAGGAAGCAGAAGCGAGGCTGCAGGTCCGGTGTCTTGCAACGGCTGCGACGGCAGCCCCATAGGCAGCCACTACCGAGTCTGCACCTCACCAACGCCAGATCCGTGGTCCACAAAATCGACGACCTGGGATTACAAATCCTGGGAAACCGCTATGTGCGCGATAGCAGTGTGATCGTCGTCACGGAAACCTGGCTGCACGCAGACGTCCCCGACGCTAGCATCCAGCTGGCCAGGCGCTCGCTACATCGCGCGGATCGGACGAGGGACACCGGTAAGAGGAGGGGCGGGGGGCTCTGTGTTTACGTGCATGATAACTGGTGCGGCGATAGCACGATCGTCGAGAAGCACTCTTCCCCCGACATCGAGTTCATGTCCGTTAAATGCCGGCCTTATTTTCTCCCGAGGGAGCTAACGGTAGTGATTGTCACAGCTGTTTACATCCCTCCCGACGCTAGCACTAGCACGGAGCTCTCGCTACTCGCGTGCGTCATCAATAAACATCAGCGGGCCCACCCTGATGGCGTTCATGTAGTAGCGGGAGACTTTAATAAGGCCAATTTAAAGACTGTACTCCCAGAGTTTCACCAGCATGTCAAGTGCCCAACGAGGGGAGACAACACTCTCGACCATGTGTACTCGAACATCAAGCACGCATACAGAGCCCTCCCACTCGCCCCTCTCGGCCAGTCAGACCACCTGTCCTTGCAGCTCGCACCTGCGTACACCCCTCTCAGGCGCAGATTCAGGCCTACCACAAAGACTGTGAAAACCTGGCGTGACGACGCCATGAGTGTATTACAGGACTGCTTTCATGACACAAACTGGGACCTCTTTGATCATCAGGACCTTGATGTCTACACGCATTGTGTACTGGACTACATCAAATTCTGCATGGAAACTGTGTCCCAACATAAGACTATACGGACCTTCCCAAATGCGAAGCCCTGGATGTCCAGCAGGGTTCGCTCTCTCCTCAAGGCCCGTGACGCTGCCTTCAGGTCAGGTGACAAAGCCTAGTACAGGGTGGGCCGTGCTGACCTGAGCAAAGGCATCAAGCTAGCCAAGGCAAACTACACGAGGAGGCTGGAGTCCCACCTTGCCAGCAACAGACCACGGGAGGTGTGCCAGGGTCTATGGAGCATCACCAACTTACGAGGCAGCAGCACGACCTCTGTAGACCCGAGTGCATCGCTGGCAGAGGAGCTTAACTGCTTCTTCGCTCGCTTTGACTTGCCCCAACCGTCACACCCCCGCACTTCATGCCTCCCCCCCACTCACCGTAGAGGAACACGATGTGAGGCGCGCGCTCCTGGTTATTAACCCCAGGAAAGCTACTGTAGCCGACGGAATACCAGGCAAGGTCCTCAGAGCATGTGCCCACCGACTGTCACATGTTTTCTGCAGGGTCTTCAACCGCTCCCTGGCTCAAGCAGTCATCCCCTCCTGCTTGAAAACTTCCACCATTATTCCTGTCCCCAAAAAGTCACCCGCAGTCCTCCTGAATGACTAGCGTCCTGTTGCTCTCACGTTAGTCATCATAAAGTGCTTCGAGAGACTGGTTCTCTAGCACATCAGGGACTGCCTTCCTCCCACTCTGTACCCCTACCAGTTTGCATACCGGGCTAACAGATCCACTGAGGACGCCATCGACACTGCTCTGCATGTTGTGCTGGGCCACCTGGAACAGCAGCAGAGCTATGCAAGGATGCTCTTTGTGGACTACAGCTCGGCATTCAACACAATCATCCCGGACATCCTCGTCGCCAAACTGGACATTCTCGGCCTCCCTGCCCTCACACGCATCTGGATTAAGTCAAGTCAAGTCAATTTTATTTGTATAGCCCTTAATCACAGACAGTCTCAAAGGGCTTTACAAAGCCACAATTGACTTTCCCGATCTTAACCCCCAGGAGGGCAAGGAAAAACTCACAAAACCTCATTAGTGGAAAAGTGAGAAACCTTGAGAAGGGACCACAGATGGGGGAATCCCCCTTCCAGGATGACCAGGCTGCAATGGATGCCAACTGGGCAACATTTGACACATACAATGATGCTATGCAATAATAGATGAGATAATATAAGAGTCAATTGAATGAAGTGCTGCAGGAAGATGACTTCAGTGGAGTGGGTCCTCATCCAGGGCCGTAATATCCATGGCAGCATATCCGAAGATGAGCCTTCGATCTTGTACCAGTCAGTTGGTGTAAATTCCGTACAGCCACTTCCAAGTGAATCGCCATCACCTAATTCGGGGAATTGGGAACAGAAAAGAAAGAACAGAAATAGCAAACAGGCCAACAAGTAGTTCAATGAAGTGCTGAAATATAAGGAAATCAGAAAAGGCGCTGCATGAAGACGACTTCGGCAGAGCAGGTCCCTTCCCGGTTCGTCAGTGCCGTAATCTTCAAAGCATGTCCCCATCACCTAATTCCCAAGCAGGGGAAGGAGGGGGCAGAAAGAGAAGAACAGGCAGTAAACAGGCCAACAAATAATTAAATTAGATGCTAAAGTATATAAATAAATTGATCAAATGTCGCGCTGCAGGAAGACGACATCACTGGAACAGGTGCATGCCCAGTTGGTCAATGCCTTAAACTTCCTAGTGGGTCACCGTCACCTAATCCCCCAGCCGGGGGAAAAGGGGGCAGAAAAGAAAAGAAAAGAAAGCGGCAGTAAACAGGCCAACAAATATTTCAGCTAAATGCACAAGAGTATAAATGCGTCTTTAATAGTGTTTTGAACATTTCTACTGAGGTGGCGCCTCTAATATCTGAGGGTAGTGCATTCCAAAGCATTGGTGCCCGAATATAGAACGCTCTAGAACCTGCGGACTTCTTTTTGGCTCCCGGGATCACTAAAAGACCAGCATTTTGTGAGCGAAGGTTTTGGGACGGAACACATGGTACCACGAAGTCAACGAGATAAGAAGGTGCTAAGCCGTACAATATTTTAAAAGTAAGTAGCAGAACTTTAAAATCACATCTCAAGTGGACCGGAAGCCAATGCAAATGGGCTAATATCGGGGTAATATGATCAAACTTTCTCGTCTTAGTTAAGAGTCTAGCTGCTGCATTTTGAACTAACTGCAGACTTTTAATACTCGACATGGGGAGACCCGAGAGCAAAGCGTTACAATAGTCGAGGCGAGACGTAACAAACGCATGGATTAAGATTTCCGCGTCATACGTTGATAGAATTGGGCGAATTTTAGCAATGTTACGCAGATGAAAAAACGCAGTTCGAGTAATATTTTTAATGTGCATTTGAAAAGACATAGTTGCGTCAAATATAACACCGAGATTTTTTGTTGAATCCTTTTGGATAATATTACATTTATCGATATTCAGAGTGGTGTCTTTGAAAAGGTACCGATGACGCGCTGGTCCAATGATGAGCATCTCGGTTTTATCTGAGTTAAGAGGCAAAAAATTGAAAGACATCCATTGTTTAATTTCGGCAAGGCACGCCTCTAATTTATAGCAGTCGCGCGGATTCGTTTTATCCAACGGCATGTATAATTGCGTATCATCAGCATAACAGTGAAAACTAATGTTATATTTCCGTATAATATCACCAAGCGGTAGCATATAGATGCTAAACAATAGAGGTCCAAGTACCGATCCCTGCAGAACTCCACATGTGATCTTACAAAGATCCAAAGTCATATTGCCATGAATTACACGGTGCGTCCTCTCCGACAGATACGAATTAAACCAAGAAAGCGCTGAACCTGAAATGCCAACACACGTTTCAAGGCGTTTTAATAATATGTTATGATCAACGGTATCAAAAGCGGCACTAAGATCGAGTAAGAGTAATATTGATGAGGTGTCGGCGTCCATAGCTATGAGAAGATCATTAGTAACTTTAGCAAGGGCCGTCTCAGTAGAGTGGTCGGCTCTAAAACCCGATTGGAAAGGTTCAAATTGATTATTAGCAGTCATATATTCATTAAGTTGTTGCGCTACGACTTTTTCAAGAATTTTTGCAATAAACGGAAGATTTGAAACCGGCCTATAGTTGTTGAGACTCTCTGGGTCAAGGTTTGGTTGCTTAAGTAACGGTCGGATAACGGCGGTCCTAAAAGCTGCTGGTACTACACCCGTGGTAAGTGATAGATTAATTATATTTAAAACAGACGGTCCTAGGGTCGTAAACAGTTCTTTAATTAATTTGCCAGGAAGCGGATCGAGCACACAAGTTGTCGGTTTTGCCGCACTAACCAATTTTGTTAGGCTCTCAAGAGATATTTTTTTAAATTGACAAAAGGTTATCGGACAGTTATCAGCCCTAATGTCCCTATTAACACCATTTATCGCGGAATTCGACGGAATTTTAAGAACAGTGTCTTTAATCTCATCACGAATACATTCTATCTTCTGAGTAAAAAATTGCATAAAATCGTGAGCTGAATAGGAAGAGCTATCCGAGGTTGGTCGCTGTTGCGTTAGCATTGCTACGGTATCAAATAAATATTTAGGGTTGTTTTTATGTAAGACAATTAATCTAGAATAATAATTAGTTTTGGCTAGATTAAGCGCTTCTTTGTATATTAGTAAACTATCGCACCATGCCTGACGGAAGACCTCAAGTTTGGTCGCACGCCATTTGCGCTCAAGCTTCCTACAAGATCGTTTCAGTACGCGCGTTTCCTCTGTAAACCACGGAGTAAGCCTCTTTGGACGAGTTTTAGTTTTTAAAGGCGCGACGGAGTCAAGCGCATTTAACAAAGCGACATTAAAGTTGTTTGTGAGATCATCAATCGTACCAATATAATTAGGAAACGAAGCAGTTGCTAAAGGGAGTAACTCAGAGAACGCAACGATGGTTGAGGAGCTAATGTTACGGCTGCTATAATTTTGATTATGGTCAGAACGATGACAGTGAGCCAAGACTTCAAATTTGATAAAGTAATGGTCAGATATAGCACTGGTATATGGTAATACAATTATTTTTGAAGATGCTAAGCCTCGGGTTAATACCAAATCTAGCGTATTGCCATTTATATGCGTTGCTTCATTTATTATTTGCGTGAAACCAAACATATCAATGATTGTCCGAAACACCACGGTAAGTGGTTCCGACGGGAGATTCATATGAATGTTGAAGTCGCCCATGATAAGTATATTATCCGCATGAGTTACTAAATCAGCTACGAATTCAGAAAATTCATCTAAAAAGCCGGAGTAAGAGCCAGGTGGACGATAAAGAACGGCAAGATAAAACGGCAGCTCGGCTGAGGATCGCATAATGAGAACTTCAAATGTTTTAAAGGAATTGCTAAAACGAGGACTAAGTTTTAGGTTAGATTCGGAAATGAGGGCTACCCCCCCGCCTTTCTTTTGAGGGCGCGCAACATGCGAGCTCACGAAGTTTGGAGGCGAAGCCTCATTTAGCGGTAAAAACTGATTCGGTTTTAACCAGGTCTCGCAAAGACCAATCATGTTAAGATTATGGTCTCTAATAAGGTCATTAACTAACAAGGCTTTCGATGAAAGCGATCTAATATTTAAAAAACCAAGTTTCAGTAAAATAGGTCTATCTAAGTTATTCCGCGCAACAGGACTCCTGGTCATAATATTAAGGAGATTGCCTTGCCTAGGTCCCGGATTGTACCTCGAGCGACTATAAACGCGGCGAGAAATTCTGACGGTCGGAATCCGATAGTTATTTACCAGCTTTCGAGTGCTATTATTTAGAGAGAACGGCTCGTCGTCAATAAAACCGACCGAGGAGGAATGCTTAAACCCATCATGTATTGCCACCTCAGTAGAAATTATATCAGTATGAGATGTAACAGCGTATGGTGTGTAGCGCTCAAATCTAGAAGAAAAGCTATGTGTGTTGTCTAAGTCTAGCATAGCGCTAGTTAGCTCTAGCCTTACAGACTCCATACCCTTCCTTACACGCTCACTATTCGCCTGCAGCCCGACCTGCTCTAATATGAATAGTCATGGAAGGCTCAAACAATAATCTATGTTTCTAGAAAGAGTGATGGCGCCTTCCCAGTTAGGGTGAAGGCCGTCCATCCTCAGCAGGTCGGGTCGGCCCCAGAAAGAAGGCCAGTTATCTATAAACTGCAGTCCCTGCTCACTACATAAACTAGCCAGCCACTTATTTAGCGAGAATAATCTACTAAACCTCTCATCATTGCCTCTCGCAGGCAAGGGGCCAGAGACAATTACTCGATGCCGACTCATCTTTCTGGCGAGATCACAAGTCCTTGCTATGTTTTTCTTTGTGATCTCTGATTGCTTCATCCTAGTGTCATTGGAGCCAACGTGTATCACTATATCTGAATAGCTAGCGTTGTTTGCACTGCGCTGGTGTATAGGTGTTTGGCGCGCTAGCTCCATAAGATTAGCTTCTATGTCGGGTGCTCTGGCCCCAGGAATACACATTACTGTGGCTGGATTTTCAAGCTTAATGTTGCGGGTAATGGAGTCACCTATCACTAAGGTGTGGGAGCCATGAGACCGAGGTGGAATGGAACTGCTATGTGTCTTAACAGGCTCACCGCGATTAGCAAGCCGTTTACGGCCAATGCTAACCAGACTAGCAGGTTGGCTACAACCCGTGCTAACAGTCGTGTCCGCCACGCTTCCGCTTACCACATTACTCTGCTCTAGCTGGCGGACACGTCCCTCTAGCAGGGAGAGTCTTTCCATGAGAATGGTGAAAGTGTTGCATGTGGTGGTGCACAAAACCATAGTTGCGTTTACTCGCCCGGTGGATAAAAGCGGAGGAAAAGATGTCGCGCCGAAAGTGACGTCCTGTCGCGCCGAAAGTGACGTCCTGTCGCGCCGGTTGTGCATGTTAAGGACTTTCTGACCAACAGACCCCAGACTGTGTTGCTCTGCCCCTACACGTCCTCCACCCGTACACTGAGCACTGGTTCCCCTCAAGGATGCATGCTGAGCCCTCTCCTATACGCCCTCTACACCTACGACTGCAGCCTGGCCCACGGTAACAACACCATCGTCAAGTTTGCCGACGACACGGCAGTGGTCGGTCTGATCTCGGAAGGTGACGAGAGGAGGTCCAGAGACTGACGGCTTGGTGCGAGGACAACAAACTGCAACTCAACATTGCAAAAACAAAGGAGATCGTCATCGACTTCAGGAGGAACAAGACGGTGCTGCCCCCCCTCTGCATCAAAGGTGTGTGTGTGGAGAGGGTCCAACGTTCAAGTTCCTGGGAGTACAGATCTCCGATGACCTTTCTTGGACACACAACACCTCAGCAGTGGTAAAGAAGGTCCACCAGCATCTGCACTTCCTGAGAGTCCTCAGGAAATTTAACCTGGACAGGAAGCTGCTGCTGGCCTTCTACCACTCGTCCATCGAGAGCCTGCTGACGTACTGTGTCTCCACCTGGTACAGCGGCTGCACTGAGGCGGACAGAGTGAGGCTCCAGAGGACGGTCAAAACAGCGCAAAGGATTATTGGCTACCCTCTCCCCTCACTGTCGCACATCTACACCGCCCGGTGCCTCAGCAGGGCTCTCAATATCGTCAAAGACAATACCCACCCAAACTCACACCTGTTCGACCTGATGCCCTATGCCAGGCGCTACAGGTGCATCAAATCAAGGACCAATAGACAGAGAAACAGTTTCTTTCCAAGAGCCATCTCCATTCTAAACTCTCACACACACACACACACGACCACCCTTACCTTGCAGAACAGCAACGTGATGTGTTTTTATATATCCTATTCAGTATTATTTTCCATTGCACTAACTATCCTCTTATTTAGATAATTTATATATTTCACTGAATTATTGTTGTATTGCACTGGAGAGGGGAGCTCTCTAATCTCATTGCACACTTGAGTACAATGACAATAAAGGGACTGATTCTGATTCTGATTCTGAGTTGGTTTTGTCATTCAAACCTATTGGATAATAGATTATGAAGAGAAAATGGATGGCTACATGACTTGGTCGTGTTGTGTGTGAAGCGAATCTCCCTCCTCTACCTTTCACAAATTTACCAATTGGTCATGTGGAAAGGTTTAAAAAAACTTTATGAAGCTACCAAATCTACTTTCCCTCACAATATGAAGTTATCTATCGACTTACTTCTCTTTCCGTCCGTCTGTCTCTGCCACATGGTGCACAAGTGGTTTGTATGTCTCCTTCACATTTTGTGTGCTTTGAATTTGATTTTTTTGTTGTATTTATTTCTTTGAACATACCTGGTATTGGAGCATTCCAAAAGTAATTAAATGTATTCAGGTTGCATGATATGACGGGACTTTAATTACATTACTAACTACATTTTTAACTGGTAACTAATAACTGTAAGTATGTATACATTTATTAGTCAGCTCCACCCCTTAATTTGGAATAAATGAGTCATTTCCTACAGTCGCTATTGTTATTCGGTGCATTTATATATATAACTTGATCATGACTCTTCGAACAATTCATACAAAATAAATTAATTACAGCATGTAAATTTCAATATAAAAAATTACTCTCGGCCGCATTATCGGTATCGGCAGCACCCTGCCTATACGCTAATTAAGCAGCCACGTAGGACCCCAACTTCACCAATGGGCCCCGATCTGGCAACCCATATCCATTGCCGAAACATCCCATCGCTTATGTTAACGTGCACTCCATTCACGGTAAACTAATGAATGACTGTACATCACACTTTGCAATGATTGGTCCGCGAGGCAACGTGCAATTCCGTGTATACAAGGGCACCAGCAAAATGTTGAAAATAAACAGTATTTTCGACATTTTGCTGGTGCCCTTGTAAAATCTGGTGCGTAAAACGAACGGAAAAAAAAGAAAAATCGAAGACGACAAACACCAATCTCGAGGTAAGTGCGGAGGATGTTTAAATTGAGAATAGCAACTTAAATTGTCTACGTTGTCATGTGACGAGGCAGGGGAATGCAACCACTACCCCTGCGTCATCACACGGCGGAACTCGCCAATACTTTAAAAGGGAAAAAAAAACTAACATTTTGTCTTATGCACTGTGTCTGTTTTATTTTCAGGAACGTTGTAGTTAGCTACCATTAACTAAAATCTAAAGATGTTCTTCACTCAACGTTAGATCTTGCATCAGGCTTTTTTGGCTACGTTTTCGTGTTACTTACTTATGTATTAATTTTTTAATTAAAATTGGTTTGGCATCAACGTACTTACAATATTATGTACTGTGGCGCTCACAAGGTAATCAGAGAGTCTTATTTTTGACTCAAGCACAGAAGTATAAGACCAATGCTGGCAAGTCAACAGTTTTACGTGGTCACGGTGCCACATCAAAACCCAAAACTAGCACCCAACATCAACTAAAAAACTTACTGGCAAACAATAAACTAATACAATACAATACAACCAATAGAAAACATGTATTTCTTACACCTGGTATTTTAGGGGCCCTAATTATTTATTAATTATTTTGTGGTTATCTAACTGATCCGCCGCATCAATCGTGCCGCGATTGATGACTCTAAAACCCATCATGTCAATGACTGGTTAAGGGTCGGAGGGAATACATAGAAATGTTTTATTAAGAAATATTTCACACTATATACAGGCATTATATTCATACAATCTTGTAGCCTTGAGTGAACCACTGAATTCAGAATCAGAATCAGAATCAGAAATTGTTGCAACGTGAACGTTCCATTGTTGTGCAGCAGCGGCTTCTCGGGCATAGGCGGAAGTGTCGTCGGAGCGCGGTCATGCGGTTATTTTATTTTTTTTATTATTATTTAGCTAATCAGAATATGCAAATAGAACAGCCAGGGGTAAAAACAAACACAGAGGCAAAGCAATATATTTGAAAAATATGTGTTAAAGCGTGACGTCATGAGCAAGCGCACAGCCGCCGAAGGACCCCGTCTCCATCTAGCAACCCGTCCGTCCTCATCTAGTACCTGCACCGGCCCTGCTCACACCATTCCCATTCCGTGTGCCGCAAAGCATGTTGGGAGTGTCTCAGCCTCCCAGCGACGTTACAGTATTTAATAACTTGGCAGCAACAATAATAATAATAATAATACAACCCTAATGATACATGGTACATTTTATCTTATACCAAGAAAAAAGACAGAAAAAAATATTTATATAATTAGGTATAGGTACGCCCCCTAGGTATGAGTGTGAGCGTGCATGGTTGTTCGTCTATGTGTGCCCTGCGATTGGCTGGCAACCAGTTCAGGGTGTCCCCCGCCTACTGCCCGAAGATAGCTGGGATAGGCTCCAGCCCCCCCCGCGACCCTAGTGAGGAGAAGCGGTATAGATGATGGATGGATGGATGGTATAGGTGCTCATTATGGTACTTTAATACTGATTTACCTCAGATACTTTCCTTGGGCTCGTTTATCATATATTTCATAAATGCATTCATTCTCTCTTCTTACCTGATATTAGATTACAATAATTTAATGATAACGATAATTTAAAAATTGAGCAAACGGCCCTTTTATTCTTGCTCCTATGTGTGTAATTATGCCATTACTAGATTTTTGAAGGTATCATACTTTGTGCTTTGTAGAAAGGAAATTATCACACTGAGGGTAATCAATTGGCCTGCCTTATGACATCATCATACTCATCATTAAGACCATATCCTGTTCAGGGTACAACCTATCCCAGTTGGCTTTGAACGAAAGGCAAACTAAACTACACCCTGAACTGGTCGCCACCCAGTCGCAGGGCACACACAGAGGCAGTCACTGAGTGGGAACCAATCCCACGCTGCCCGCACTAATGTCAGGCAAGTGTACCACTATACCATAAGTGACCATTCTCATGACATCCAATACACTCAAACTTAATATATTCATTAACAAGGAGAACTGCGTGCGTGTGCCTGTGTGCGTGTGCTCCCGCGTCTGTCTACGTGTGGGGTGGGCCTCTCGTTTATAGATTTATCTATAGACACACACGTACACTTAATCATATTTCCGACGTGTAAGCGAAACTTATGTTGAGCTACTGAGCTAAAAACATATACTGCAGAATGACAACTGAATGAATCAATTACCTGTTGCTCCATCCAATGTTAAGAATACAATTACAGCATTTAAAGTAATTGATGACATATCTAAGGGCGTCTTTCATCAAGTTGATGTTCAGTCGGCGAGGCCAGTAAATTACTTTCAGTTTTGTATTTCCTGGAAGTCGAGACCAGCAACGCCATAGATGTGAACATAGGTCGATATGACACGCCCCTTTCACCTAGAGGCCTGGAGGAACGTAAAGCTAGGAGGGGCAAAGGCGTCAACACATTCTAAGCGTGTGGACGGGCAGGAAAACCAAAAAGGAAGCAAGCCTGCACATTGTGCTGCAAACGGTTGCGTACAATGGCGTACAAATATCAACATTCATACATACATACATACATACATACATACGGGCGCATGCACGCACACACCCACGCACACGCACACACACACACACACACAAAAGGTATATATATATATATATATATATATATATACATCTCGCACGTTGGCATTGACAAAGAGAAAATTGTAACTTCCGTTCTGTAAATGCGTTGCCTCTGAGGGGAATGTTGTCCCTTCCAACATGGCCGCCACTTAGGAACGCGCTGGCGCATACGGTCGCTTGTGGCTCAAAGCAGTTTGGGGTCAATGCTGCAATGCCGTCAGCGTGTCCGCCATATTTGATGTGGCGACTCTACCCATTAAATACATTAACGCCCACATAAATACATTTCGTAAACGGGCAACGAAACAACGTATGCAATATTATGATGATGATGATGATGATCAGGAATGTTTACAGCATCTATTTTTCAATTATTTACCATCAAAGTCACAGTGTTACTGTACAATTGGTTGCTGGAAACTCTCAATCTGCTGTAACTCTCAATAGTCATTCCCCAAGGGGCTCTGCCATGACTTCTGGTTCTGGGTTATACTGCTTGTACAAAAGTACATTTAGAGTTGTGTACTCATTTGAATACAGACTCCCTTACAAATGCTCTGTGTAGATTTGTTTGAAGCAGTTACTCATTCATGCATTGACAACGGAACCAATTTCAATGGTGCCAAATGGGATTTGAGAGAAGTTCTTGGTGCCTTAATTTAAATCACAGCAAAATAAAGTAGTGCCTTGAAATACAAGTAGCTTCTTTCATTTTGTGACAACATAGCTGAAAACACTCATATCTCAGTATTACCCCGGTGAAATTAATATTATTCATAAAACTTTACAAAAATGCATGTCATGTGTTTTTTTAATGAGAAAAATAGTACTCTAGAACATACTGTAACGAATTGAGTTAATCTGTTTTTTTGTAATGGCATTTTCACAAGTTGCTTGATGAGAAGGGTGTTTCTTAGAGAGAGAGAAAGAGAGACAGAGAGAAAGAGATCTGTGTGTGCGGAGTGGGCGTTGGTTACGGCCAACAGTTTTGTAAGACTAAAAAAGTGATAATTTAATGGAGCTCTGACTTGTGTCTTTTTAAGACGCAACAATACTTTAGAGAATCATTGAGTGATATATATCGTGATATCAGCGGTAGGCGGTCAAGGCCTTCTCTGCTGGCCGAACATAATCAAGAAATCATGATCACATTCTTCACATTGATGTCATATTATAGCCTAGTGTTGTATATTTAAGTGAGAGTTTTTATCCAATCAGATTTCATCTTACTCGTATTGGCAGGCAGATTTCTCAATACCAGCAACCATCGGGTACAATCGTGCGATCATCTGTTCTGAGTCTCAAGGGGGCTTTTACAGTTGATAGACAGTTGCGATAGCCAATCAGATCTCGAGTTCGTTACAGTGAGGCTTTTCGCTGGCCTTACGCTGAAGGTGATGAACGTGTTTTGTCATTGGATATTTACTCGTGAGGGGGCAACGCTATGCGGAATCAACAAGTCGTAACTGGCGACCGTTCGAAAATCTAAAACATATTCTTGCTTTTGTAAACCACAATTGCCGAAGGAGGGAAAAGTGTGGATTTAATTGCAGATACACTTGTGAGGCCATTTTCAAGACATACCTTTCAAGAGAAGCTAGGTCGGTCAACACTCACTCAGTACTGTGTAAGTGTGTTTCTGTATATTCGTCCAGCCGTGGTGTCATAAATGATGGTATTATGAGGAGTATTTATTCAAGTCGGACTAAGTAGGTCTTCACTGAAGGCCTACGTGTGAAATGCACAGCCCGCCACTGCGATATACATATTTACATAGAGTTAAAAACAGTCACCTTTCTCCTGCAACTTATATTGTGGTGCTCATTCTAGTGTGCACGCCTTGGACACCTGGGGGCGGTATAAGGCAGCCATACACATACTGTACTGGAGACTCTGTTCTTTTCTTGGCTTTGGATTAATAAAAATAAGAAAAAAATATTTTATTTGAGAGACCTTCAAGGACTCATTACATCAATCAAACAACAACAAACAAAAAATAGTCGAGGTGAGTAGGTGATACTGAAAATGTGTTTTATGTTTGAATTTGAAGGCGATATCCCCTTTCCACCAACAAGAGCAGGAACATTTAGTTTTTGGTAATAAAGTTCTTGGTAATAAAGTTCCTGGTAATACAAAGTATCTGTGGCACAGGTGGTTTGCATCTCCACCGCAACTCATAGTTCTTGGTAATTCACGCAAATGAGACTGAAGACGTCTTAGTGGGAGTTGTCGTGTTACTTTGTTATTCATTACTGACACTCTAGGGCTCTAAAACATCATTGCAGTTAGAGAATAATTCAGTGAGCTTTAATATTGTGCATTAGGGCCGCTTCAGGAGCATCAATGTTCAAAGAAGCAGTGAGCACTTCTCCCAGCAAACATCTATGTACCTATGCTCACTTCCACAGTTCCTCATTCTCAGATAAATCAGCCACGGAGAGGTTAATCCTTTTGTATGTATTGTATTTATATGTTGAAGTGGTCATATGTAGAGATGTCCACATGAATTTTGGTGCCAATTGATCACTGTTTTTGGACATTATAATCAATGAAAGTACAATGTTTTCCAGTGGCAAGTTTGTAATTGGTGCCTATAATGACTCGCCGAAAGATGGAGAGAGCGGGGTGGGCGTGGCCATATTCCTCATTAAAAGTAGGCGGTTTTATAGTCATCACTTATTTCCTAATTTCGCCAAAATGAATAGATACAAAAGAAAATGATAACTAATTTAAATTTTTTTATTAAAACATTTACAAACTTAGCTTGTTAGTGAAAATGGGCGATCTTGGGTCTTGTCCTCCTTATGTAGCTTGGGAGTATATCACATTGTTTGTATATGAATGTATGTATTTGCTTTTATTTTGTCATGTTTTAGTCTGCTGTCTGCAGCTTGGTTGGCATTGCAAATAACTTACCTGGATAAGTAAAAGTAAAAAAAAAAACTGCTTATCTGGAGTTTTTAATTCCAGCAGCGTGAAGTATGTTTTGGAGAAAAAAAAAAAAGCCGGGCTGAATTTTCTAGTAACTCGACATTGTCCGCAACTTGGAGAAGTGTCTTGCTTGCCACATGTCGTTTTCTGCTAGAGTGAACTGCAGCCTTGCAATTTTCATTTCTGTGATTGAATCTAAGTGTCATGACCCGCGTCGGGCATGTTTGTGTTGTTATTTTCTTCCCTCCCTCCTGCCAGGTGCTTTCTGTTATTGTTTTGTCAGCTGTGATAGCGTTTTCCCCTCAGCACTCGTCCTCACCAGCCACGCACCTGTTCCCCGTTACCCTCATCACGCACCTGATTCCCATCTGCTCCCCTAATTACTCGGACTACTTAAACCTCCCAGACCGACAACGCAGTGTCGGGTCATTGTTCCTTCTTGCCGCTACCTACGGACTGTCACGACCACGTCTTGTTCCTGTTCTTGCTCTTGTCCTCGTTCCAGCTCTTGCTCCCGCTCACGCTCTCGTTCATGCCCCCAGCTCTGGTCACCTCTTCCCGTCCCTTTTCGTACCTCCCGCTTAGTTTGTTCCCGTCTCGTTGTGTTCTTTGTCCTTGTTCCAATTTAGTCACGTTTAGTTTGCCTTGTTATTTTGCACCCTGCCACGTTGTTTGTCTTGTTTGATCCAGTTAATAAATTCCCTTAACCCTATCCACCTCCCTGCCTCCTCGCCTATTGGGTCCACCTCCTCCTTGCCATAAGGCAATCCTGACAGAATGACCCGACCAAAGAAGGACCCAACGAGGGGCTCCCACAGACAACCGCCCTCATCAGCCTGCCGACCAGCCCCGTACCTCGTCTTCGTTTCACGGTAACCCCCTCGACTTCCTCCCCGGCATTCCTCCACACCGTATCATAGATCCCGATTACGACGACAATTTTGATCACCAGGCCAACTCACCTCCTCACGTTTTTGTTGATTATGATTTAGCAGAAGATTTTGAGCACTATGCCCCTCACGTGTTGGTCGATTCGGATCACGACGACGATTTTGAGCACCATGCCCCCTCACCCACTGACTTCCTACTAGTTGCCGACACCATCGATGATTCTGAGCACTATGCCCCGCACGTTTTTGTTGACTCGGATCACGAGTACGAGGCCGACTACATCTACGCCCTGTTAGACGCCCAGCGCAACCCGGACTCAGTTAGGACCAGTCACTTTCTTCCCCCCGAACCATTCCTGACACCTTTTTCGTTTGAGTGTTTCAAGACCACCTCCCACTCCACCTCGCGCGCTTCACGTCCCAAATCTCGGAAGTCACGGTCGCGTCGCACACCTCGTTCACCATCGGTTTCAGCACCTGCTCACGTTCCCCTGGCACTCCCTAGCTCACGTTCACCAGCCCCAGTAACCTTGGCTGATAGGGATCAGGGCCCCCGGTTCGGCTGTGCCCGGACCGACTGCTGTCCCGGCTCTCCGTCAGCTGCTGAGCCCTGTCCCGGCTCCACGCCAGCTGCTGAGCCCGGTCACGGCTCCCCGCCAGCTGCTGAGCCCTGCCACGGCTCCCCGCCAGCTGCTGAGTCCCGTCCCGGCTCCTTGCCAGCTGCAGCGTCCCGTCCCGGCTCCCCGCCAGCTGCTGAGCCCCGTTCCGGCTCCTCCCCAGCTGCTGAGCCCCGTCCCGGCTCCCCGCCAGCTACTGAGCCCCGTCCCGGCTCCCCGCCAGCTGTTGAGCCCCGTTCCGGCTCCCCGCCAGCTGCTGAGCCCCGTCCCGGCTCCCCGCCAGCTGCTGAGCCCCGTCCCGGCTCCTCCTCAGCTGCTGAGCCCCGTCCCGGCTCCTCCCCAGCTGCTGAGCCCCGTCCCGGCTCCTCCCCAGCTGCTGAGCCCCGTCCCGGCTCCTCGCCAGCTGCTGAGCCCCGTCCCGGCTCCTCGCCAGCTGCTGAGCCCCGTCCCGGCTCCTCGCCAGCTGCTGAGCCCCGTCCCGGTTCCCCCCGAGCTGCTGGGGCCCGTTCTGGCCTCCCGAAAGCTGCTGACCCCCATTCCGGCGCCCCGCCAGCTGCTGAGCCCCGTCCCGGCTCCCCGCCAGCTGCTGAGCCCCGTCACGGCTCCCCGCAAGCTGCTGAGCCCCGTCCCGGCTCCCCGCCAGCTGCTGAGCCCCGTTCCGGCTCCCCGCCGGCTGCTGAGCCCCGTTCCGGCTCCCCGCCAGCTGATGAGCCCCGTTCCGGCTCCCCGCAAGCGGATGAGTCCCGTTCCGGCTCCCCGCCAGCTGATAAGCCCTGTCCCGGTTCCCCCCGAGCTGCTGGGGCCCGTTCTGGCCTCCCGAGAGCTGCTGACCCCCGTTCCGGCGCCTCGCCAGCGCTTCAAGTCCCTGTTCCGGCGGAGCACGTCCTGCGTCCGCCACCAGTCCCGGTTCCGGCGGAGCACGCCATGCGTCCGCCACCAGTCCCTGTTCCGGCGGAGCACGCCCTGCGTCCGCCACCAGTCCCTGTTCCGGCGGAGCACGCCATGCGTCCGCCACAAGTCCCTGTTCCGGTGGAGCACGTCCTGCGTCCGCCACCAGTCCCGGTTCCGGCGGAGCACGCCCTGCGTCCGCCACAAGTCCCTGTTCCGGCGGAGCACGCCCTGCGTCCGCCACCAGTCCCTGTTCCGGCGGAGCACGCCCTGCGTCCGCTACCAGTCCCTGTTCCGGCGGAGCACGCCATGCGTCCGCCACAAGTCCCTGTTCCCGCGGAGCACGTCCTGCGTCCGCCACCAGTCCTTGTTCCGGCGGAGCACGCCCTGCGTCCGCCACAAGTCCCTGTTCCGGCGGCGCCCGAGGACACGCCGTCGCTTCCCGTCGTTGCCTCGGCGGTGCTCGACGATCCGCCGTCACCTCTCGGCTCTGGCCCGGCGGTGCCAGAGGAGCCACCGCCACTCCTCGCCTCTGTCTTGGCGACTTCGGACGATCCGCCACTCCCCCCGGTTCCTGCCTCAGCGGCGCCCGATGGAAAGCCGCCGCTCCCGGTTCCGGCGCCCGCAGCGGACGACGTTCCGCCATCGCCCCCCGTTCCTGCACCGGCGGTGCCAGACGAACCACCGCTACTTCTTGCCTATGTGTCGGCGGCGTCCGACGATCCACTACCGCTCCAGGTTCCTGCCTCGGCGGTGGACGACGACCAGCCGCCGCTCCACGTTCCAGTCTCGGCGGCGTTCGACGACCGGCCGCCGCTCCACGTTCCTGTCTCGGCGGGGATCGACGACCGGCCGCCGCTCCACGTTCCAGTCTCGGCGGCGTTCGACGACCGGCCGCCGCTCCACGTTCCTGTCTCGGCGGGGTTCGACGACCGGCCGCCGCTCCACGTTCCTGTCTCGGCGGGGCTCGACGACCGGCCGCCGCTCCACGTTCCTGTCTCGGCGGGGTTCGACGACCGGCCGCCGCTCCACGTTCCTGTCTCGGCGGGGTTCGACGACCGGCCGCCGCTCCACGTTCCTGTCGCGGCGGGGTTCGACAACCAGCCGCCGCCCCAAGTGCCTGCCTCGACGGCGGTCGACGACCCACAGCCGCGTCTCGTCCCTGCTCCGGCGGCGTCCGGCGCTCCACCGGGCCTCGTCTCCGTCTCGGCGGCGTCCGACGTCCCGCCGTCGCTCCAAGTTCCTGCCTCGGCTGCGCCCGCCTCAACGCCGGTCCAAGCTCCGTCCTCTGCGGCACCCAACGTCCCGCCGCCGCCTCTCGTCCCAGCCCCATCAGCGGACTCCATGGGGCGTTCGGGTCGTCCCGGACGTCCGCCTGAATGGCCCCAATGGGACGCACTGGTCTGGCCACCCGCACGGCCCCCTGAAGGGCCACGAAAGGACTCGCTGGTCTGGCCTCCCGGGCATCCGCCAGACCGGCCTCGATCACGGGTCGTTGACCCACCTCCCGACCCCTTCCGCCCACCCTCGTTTTTGGACATGGTTTTTCTTTTTGTTATTTTTTTTTTTGGGGACGTCTGGAAGCCGTCCCTTGGGGGGGTACTGTCATGACCCGCGTCGGGCATGTCAGTGTTTGTGTTGTTATTTTCTTCCCTCCTTCCTGCCAGGTGCTTTCTGTTATTGTTTTGTCAGCTGTGATAGCGTTTTCCCCTCAGCACTCGTCCTCACCAGCCACGCACCTGTTCCCCGTTACCCTCATCACGCACCTGATTCCCATCTGCTCCCCTAATTACTCGGACTACTTAAACCTCCCAGACCGACAACGCAGTGTCGGGTCATTGTTCCTTCTTGCCGCTACCTACGGACTGTCACGACCACGTCTTGTTCCTGTTCCTGTTCTTGCTCTTGTCCTCGTTCCCGCTCTTGCTCCCGCTCACGCTCTCGTTCATGCCCCCAGCTCTGGTCACCTCTTCCCGTCCCTTTTCGTACCTCCCGCTTAGTTTGTTCCCGTCTCGTTGTGTTCTTTGTCCTTGTTCCAATTTAGTCACGTTTAGTTTGCCTTGTTATTTTGCACCCTGCCACGTTGTTTGTCTTGTTTGATCCAGTTAATAAATTCCCTTAACCCTATCCACCTCTCTGCCTCCTCGCCTATTGGGTCCACCTCTTCCTTGCCATAAGGCAATCCTGACACTAAGGACCTATCCATTATGCGCTTTCCTATTGACAAAGAAATGCAAAATTGATAACAGTTGATAACAAAATTGTCCTACACGTTACTGTATGTGAAATGTCTTACCGACAAGGGCAAACACTTTGTTGGAATTTAGTTTTAAATCAATGTTGGAATTTAATTTTTAATCAATGTAAACTCAAATTAGCAATCTGACTCCAATTTGTGACCTTACCCAACTCTCACTCATCCAACAATATGCGCGCTCATTCTGCAATAGAAAGGTATCAGGAAGGTATCCGCACGAGTGGATTTATTCCTAATACACAGATTGATTACTACATGTGCACCTGGGTCTCGGGTCCCTCTCAATACAACTCTGTACGCCTCTCTTGCCACCAGCAGACGTACTCTACATCCGAGTTGCCCAGTAACGATTCATACTATACAATATGCAAATGGCACAGCAACAAAGGCATCCTGGCATGATTCTATTGGCTATGTGTATCCTGCAGTTAACTTTAGCTTGCTCTTATTGGTCTTTCTTCCCCCGCCAAATCCCATGGCTCCTCCTGCGTGTGATCTTTTGATGGCTGCTCCTTCATCCACTGCCCCCCGAGTCATCTCATCTCGCTCAGCACAGTCTGCTTCTAAAAGATTCCATTCTTGCACATTCCTGCACCCCACACACCGTTCCGCTCCACCAGTCACACACAGGATGCAGCAACATCTAATCTACACCAAGCTCAAATTCCTATATTCCTTTAATAGTCAAATGTATGAAATCCTTTAAGTGTAACCGAAGTTTGGACCGTGCTAATGACAAGACCCTCAGGAGATGACTGCAGGAAGATTGGATCAAGGCTGCAACAATAGGAGGTGTGAACGAGACACCTCTGGAACAATGGACTTTCATGCCGGGACAACAAAAGTCATGCTGGCGGCTCCTATCAGTCTACCCTTTGCTCTGTGTTTAGATCATGACTGCCATGATTACATTATCCTTTAACTGGAAAAGATTTGCTGCTTGGTAGCCTGATGGCGAGCTCCCACTCCACCCTGCAATGGTAACTTCTTCAGCATGTGCATCCGTAACAGCTGTAAATAAAAAAAATGCTGGTACGTATTGGTCGCTCCTCGTCACCGATTCAAAGTTGGGCTGGATGTCTTTGCACCCTGAAAATGCGCCAAAGAGCCTGCACATATTTGCCTGTCTAGATAGACAATTCATTCGCTTTTCCTTCATTTTAAGAATATTGGATGAGCGAGCACAGCTACTGCACACTAGTATGCAGTTACCGATTGCTAACAACACCTAACAACAGTAGCTAATGACACCCCCCCCAAGTTTGAACTACCAATCAGCGTTGGTCTGGTTCCAAGTAGCCCAACTTTGGTCCTGGGTCAACATCAAGGCCACCAAACGGCCCTGTGTAATGTGGATACCCCGGTAAATATTTTTGGTGGAAACAAAAGGCCAACTCAGTTTACCCGAGTAAATCAAAAAGTTCCTCAAAAGGTTTCTGCATTGGAAAAGGGGCTAATGAGAGAGTCTGAATTCCAGAGGTCAGGTGACAGAGAGTTCCAGAGCGGCTGAAAGTTCTGCTCCCCATGATGCTGAGACGAAAAGGAGCAGTCAAGTGGATGGAGAAGTACCTGAGTGCAGGCTGAAGTGGCAAGAACATAATATGATGAGAAGATTGGCTTTGGTTAATGAGGCATGCAGCAGAGTTCCGGACCAGTTGGAGCTTGTGGTGGGACTTAAGAAGGAGGCCAAACAGGAGCGAGTTGCAATAGTCAACACGGCAAATGACAAGACTGGACCTAGGTAGCAGTAGAATGGAGGGTGAGAGGGGGGCAGAGGCGATTGAGGTAGCGCATGTGGAAGTAGGCAGATCTGGTTATGTGATCGATATGTGAATGGAATGAGTGCGTGGTGTCTCAAGGATGAGACCCAGACTCTTATCCTCAAGTGAAGGGGAGTCAAAGGAGTGACCAATGTTCCCTCTAATTTTCCATGCAGCAAAGCATTGACACAATCTCCCGGAGTATATATGCAAATATGGTCCCACTTTGTCCACTCATAAATAAACAAAAAAAAAGAAAACAGAAAAAAATGCCTTCTAGTAAAACAAAAATTTGTAGTCCCCTCTCTGAAACATGCGAGAGAGTGTCGTTTAAGGGGCTCGTAAACTACACGTGCAGCGTTACGTGATATATCGTTATTGTTTCAAAATCAAGATATGAACATTCAAGATACTAACATCAAAATTAGGTAACCGCACCTTTCAAAATATCCACACTTTCCTTGTGATTATTGCTCAAGTGTTCACTGGCTGCCACTATTTTTCAGTGGATTAAAAAAGTCAGCTTGTAGTCAACACTTAGCATCGGCTGAGGGGTCAACTGTATTTTTTATTCCCAGTCCAAGTTGTGTGCGGAAGCTTTGTGCCCTGTGCGCTGGGCTTTAGCACTAAAACTACAAAAAGCATCCAGCCAAACTCTAGTACAAATTGGTACACAACATTACATATAGTGAGGGAGTGAACACCCACATGCACACAGTCACAATAAACACTTCTGTTCAAGCATAAAATTATTTATCATTAGAATCCGAATCAGAATCAGAATCAGAAATCCCTTTATTGTCATTGTACTCAAGTGTGCAACGAGATTAGAGAGCTCCCCTCTCCAGTGCAATACAACAATAATTCAGATAGATATATAAATTAGATAAATAAGAGAATAGTTAGTGCAATGGAAAATAATACTGGATAGCATATATAAAAACACATCACGTTGCTGTTCTGCAAGGTAAGGGTGGTCGTGTGTGTGTGTGTGAGAGTTTAGAATGGAGATGGCTCTTGGAAAGAAACTGTTTCTCAGTCTATTAGTCCTTGATTTGATGCACCTGTATGACACACACACGCGACCAGGGTTGGTGGGGGCTGCAGCAGGGGAGCCTGAGCGGGGTCAGGCATTTGATCAAACCTATTGAAAAATAGGTTCAACTTATTTGCCCACTGTGGGTGCTGTGTTTGTAGCCTGCTCACAGCTGCAGTCAGTACAGTCACTGTTTGCAAAGGGTGGCACGTATGCCGCCACCGCGATCACATGACTGAACTCTCGCGGTAAATAGAACGGACGCATGCTAATAGCTATCAGCTCAATGTCCCGACTGCAAAGTTGATCCTTAACAGTTATGTGCCTAGGGTTACACCATCGATCATTAACAAACACAGCCAGCCCTCCCCCTTTCCTCTTACCGCTCTCCAGTGTCCTGTCCGTGCGTAGTATTTGGAAGCCGTCCAATTCCGCGACGGCGTCCGGCGTTCGCTCTGTTAGCCACGACTCCGTGAACACCAGCAAGCTAGCCTCCCAGACAATCCTCTCGTGCCGGGTTAGCGCTGTTAGCTCGTCCATTTTATTGGGGAGGGATCTAACATTCCCCTTAATAACGGACGGTAGGACGGGGTTGTATCGTCTCCTCCTTGCCTGGCGTTTAACCCCCGCACGACATCCCCGTCTCTTCCTCCTCAGCTCGCGGGGGATATCGGGTCTCGCTCCGGGAGCCGAAGCGGGGTTAGCACGGAGTGCTAACAGCTGATCTCTTGAGTACGCAATCGATCCGTAGCTCCGAGTTTCGTCTCCGGACACGATCGCGCAAAAAACAGCCCCAACAGCAGTAAAACCACCGCAAGTTGTATGTCCATTGCTGAGATGAGGTAAAAATAAAATAAAACAGGGTAAAGGGAAAAAACACACGAAAAAGGCTCAATAGTGAGCCACGCTGCTGTAAACAGGCAGCCACTCGCGCGGCGCCGGAATTGATTTCTACTACCTTTGACCATATAAAGTGTTCTGAACTAAGATCTGTATTTATATATTTTTTTTATTTTATATTCTACGTCTTTTATGATGTGCTTTGTCGTGTTCTTCAACCGAACAAAGTAGACGGGGGCACAACTGCAGGCTTGTCGGTGGCTTTATTTGTCTCTGCTTACACATCACCCCCCTAGCAACAGTGCCTCCCCAATATATACCATCCCCGTAATCAGGATCAGCTGCAGACCGTACTCAAGGATCAGCTGCAGACCGGATGAACCTGTCTCATGCACAGCACCGTCAGTCCCAAACAATACAATGCACCACATCTCCCCCTTTTTTTTTTTTTTTTTTTTTAGAAAAAAACTAACGTGAATGAAAAGTATGTTGCATGTCTAGCTACGCTTCATAGATTTAGCCTTACTAGTTTGATAACGACTCTTCCTGATCGAGTTTTCACAACATCAGTATGAACAGGAAATACAGGAGGTACAATGGGTGATTGTTTTACCTGCTCCGCAGATACACTTGACTCACTCTGCTTTCCTTTATACTCATCACCCAAAGGTGAATGTGAATGTAATGGGATCAAATGTCTGCGATTGCGTCTCACTGTCCCCGGTGATAAGTCCAGAGTATAGGATCTTGGTGTTGTATGACTCTGGATAACAGTGCCTGGTGTGCTTGCATCTGTCACCCACACTCGCTCTCCTGATGACATCTTACACAAGGGTTTTACTCTGTGACGTCTGTTGTAGTAAGACCTGTCCGATATCCTCTTCTCCCGTTCCTTTTGTGCGAGCGCGACGCTGTCCGGCAGTGACGGGTCCAACTGCGAAGGAAAGGAAGGTAGTGTTGTCCTCAGGCAACGACCCATGAGTAGTTCGGCAGGGCTGTATCCATTCTGTAGAGGAGTAGCTCTATAAGCAAGAAGAGCTAAATATGGATCCGCAGCTTTTTTCAGTAAGTTCTTTACAGTCTGTACCGCACGTTCCGCCTCCCCGTTACTTTGCGGAAACTTTGGGCTACTTGTTACGTGCTCAAATCCATATGCCGCTGCGAAGTCTGCGAACACCTGACCAGAAAACTGGGGTCCATTATCTGACATCAGGACCTCAGGGATGCCATGACGGGCAAAAAAAGATTTCAAATGGGTAACAATGTCTTTCGATTTGGTTTTGTTCAGACAGGCAATCTCAACAAACCTGGAAAAATAATCCACAGCGATTAGGTAAGTTTTCCCTCCTAGCTCAAACAAATCTGTACCCACTCTTTGCCACGGGCGTTTGGGGCATTCAGTTGGCATCAGTGGCTCATGAGGGTTTTCTCTTTCCTGTATACATGTTCTGCAATTCAACACCATCTCACTTATTTGTTGACTGAGCCCAGGCCACCATACTGTCTGGCGAGCTCGGGCTTTGCATTTCACAACTCCTTGATGTCCTTCATGCAATTTTGCTAACACATCATTTCGCATTGCTGAAGGAATAACCAGTCTTGAGTCTTTCAACAGCATGTCGTCCTTGATTGTGAGCGTGCCTTGGTCGGGCCAATAGTTTCTCAGCAGTGGTTATTGTTTTGCGTGATCCGGCCAACCTTGCCTGCACAAATCCATGACACAAGCGCACACACTGTCCAATTTCAATTGGTCTTTTAGCGTTTGCATATAGGATGAACTGACTGGTATATGTCCAATAATGCTGTCGACATATATGTCTGTGCTCTCTATGAGTTTTATGACAGACTTACTCCTTTTCCAGTGGTGCTCGCGACAGAGTATCTGCTGTTGAAAGCGATTTACCTGGTGCATACGTTATCTTGTAAGCATAACGCATGAGTCTCATTCTAAACTGCTGGATCCTAGGTGGCAGTAAATCCAGAGCTTGTCCTCCCAATAAAGACACAAGGGGTTTGTGATCGGTTTCCAGACAGAAGTATTTGCCGATGTTGGAATTTATCTTTATATCAATGTTAGAATTTAACTTTAACCCAATGTAAACTCAAATTAGTAATCTGACTCCAATTTGCGACCTTACCCAACTCTCACTCATCCAACAATATGCGCGCTCGTTCTGCAATAGAAAGGTATCAGGAAGCCGGCATTTTCACGCACGAATGGATTTATTCCCAATACACAGATTTCTACATGGCACCTGGATCTCGGATCCCTCTCAATACAAGTCTACACCTCTCGTGCCACCAACGAATGTGTTCTACCTCCGAGTTGCCCAGTCCTGATTCATACTATACAACATGCAAAATGGCACAGACAAAGGCATCCTGGCATGATTCTATTGGCTATGTGTATTGCAGTTAACTTTAGCTCGCTCTCATTGGTCTTTCTCCTCCCGCCGAATCCCGTGGCTCCTCCTGCGTGCGATTCCCCGATGGCCGCTCCTTCCCGGAGTCATCTCGTCTCGCTCCCTCCTTGCTGCTATCACCCTTTGTCCTGAAACATTCCACTCGTGCACGCTCTTGCAACCCCCATTCTGTTGCGCTTCACCAGTCACACTCTCAGCATTTTATAATATCACATTTTCATACATTGGATGCACCAACATCTAATGAACTATGTTAAGCTCAAACTCTTATATTCCTTTAATAGTCAAATGTATGAAATCCTTTAAGTGTAACTGAAGTTTAGACCATGCTAATGACCAGACACTCAAGAGAGGAATGCAGGAAGATTAGATCACAGCTGCACCACAGGAGGTGTGAACGAGACCCCTCTGAAACAATGGACTTCCATGCCAGGATCACAAAAGTGGCTCCGAGCAGTCTAACCTTTGTTCAGTTTTAAATTGACTGCCATTTACATTATCCTTTAATCCCTCTCATGACCTCAGACATCTGAGGTCATCACTTGAACACCTTATTTCATTGCTGCACACGAGCTCGACATCACTTGCCATAAAACTAAAACACAAACAATTAGTAAAAGAATAAGAATCAGTAGAAAATTTCCTTCCCTCCTTATGGCCTCAGGTCCCCGAGGCCATCTTTCCATACTCACATCCTGGACTCCCGGAGGGCCACGGCTACCTCCGCCTCCTGGGGGTCCTTTTGAGGGATCATCATGTACTGACCACCCGGAGGAAGTGGCCCCAACGTGCGTTCTATTGTCTTAACAGTTAATGATCTGATACATGGAATACAGCAACATCCGCATAACACCATAATAGCGGCAAACACAGCGATAGAAATCAGTACTGATGCAATCAGGCTTTTATATTTACCAAAGATGTTGAACCAGTCAGAATACCAACTGGTGTCCACACCTGAGTGCTCCTTCATTTTGTTACTTAGCGTGCGCAGACCCTCCAATGCCTTGGTAAGGCGACCGTCAGGAGATGTATTGTTGGGAATCAGAGTACAACACTGATCCCCAAAAATACCACACACCCCTCCTCTTTCGGCTAACAACATATCTAAGCTTATTCTGTTCTGGAATGCCATAAGAGACGTGGCAGCCAATTGCTCATGCACTGCCTGGAGTGCTGAGGTGGTAAAATTCGCCAATCGTTGGACATTATAGTGGACATAATTAATCCGGTCCACATTTTTGTTTACTGTAACGAACAGGAAAAGACTCTCCCATCCTGCTGCAATTTGATCCACCAATTTATACTCGTCAGGGATCCCTCTTGGAACTCCAATTGCATCTATATACGTGGGATCTCCTGCATTCAACCATTATTGCATGTCCCTTCTCTTCCTGTTAAGGAAGGGGATTCTTCCCCATTGTCCAACACCTTCCCACTCCATTTTGGCCAGATCTAAGGCTGTCACACTAACTGGCATGATCAGCGTTACCAGGGCGCACTTACCTGAGGCATTGGTGGGAAGCCTATCGTACAGCACTTTCTCTCCACACCACAGCCAAACATCATCACGAGCGAGAGGGATTCCTACTGGCAAAGACACATTTTCATTACACCATGACTCCTGGAGATTTCCAATCCCAGGACCAGTCCCATTTAACTTTTAGGCAGGTGAACTTTTGTTTTGCAACTTGGGTGTCAAAAATAGGCTCTTTCTTTTTTATTCCCACATCATTCCATGGGTGTGTCCAATTAAAATTGTACCCAAGTGTTCACCTGTGTCGGTTGTTTACATTTCAGATTTAGCAGTAGTTGTTGTGTCTGTGTCAGCGTCTTACCATCATCTCGCTCTGCTCCATACCATACCATTCCATTACATGCTCCTTTCGCTCCATCACTTCTGTCATCCCGCATCCTATGTTCAAACGCAAACATCGTCCACACAAAGCACACGCCAGCAGGTAAAATAGTCAATAAGTTAAACATTTGCATCGTCATCGTCTTTGTTCAGACTCGAAAGTGTCTGACTTTGATCCAATTCATGCCATCTACACATTCCCTCTCTTGACCTGCCCGTCCGGGCGGTCAACCTCTAAGCTCAACCATGGCGGGCACAAATACAGGGGCCGGGCGCAACTGTGAGTTATGGTACCACTTTCGTCCTGTAGTTCCCAATTGGGTGGCGCGTGAGGTTCTAGCCAGAACTCTAAACTGTCCTTATCAGCGAGATTGAGTCCACCTCCGGGAAAGCACCCGGAGGTTGATGTACGGAGTGATGTCCGACTCCAGTGATGCTGAGTTCACTGAGTTCAAATATCTAACTGTGTTCCGAGATTACAAATTAAGCCTCGAGCTAACGCTCCAATTTTGACTGTTAATTGACAAATTTTAAAGCAACACAAATGAAATAGTAACCATTTATGCTTAAAATAAAAAATCCCAAAACTATAATAACGCAGATACCGAATTAAACCACAATTTTTTCTTTTTTTTTTTTTATGGGAAGAAAAGGTGCTCTACAAGACATAGACAGCTCCAAGACCGCTGCAGTCTTCACCTCCTATTGTCTCATGATTGGCCCAATCCACCTACAGGCTGTGCCCACACCGATTCTGTCAACTGGGGGAGGGGGTAGAGACAGTAAAAACAATCGCGGAGCTGTGGAGCCGAGCCCCAAATCAGTCGGGCCCTGGGTCCACAACACCTCTAGCAGAGACACACACAGAACTACCATTTCCGAGCGACCCTTCCCTGGAAATTTTGAAATTTAGTAATGTCCCCAAAACCAAAGAATTTGTAGTCGGTGCTGAAATATGATCTCCCGATTGTGCAACAACTATGGGGTCTAGATCTCTAGTATGATGACGCGCATCAATATTCAATGCGATTTGTGGCTCGGCGAAAGTAAACAATTCATACCATTTCCGCTGTCCAGGGACAAGGCACGCGTGCGAGGCAACGCAGGTAGACATAACAAATATATAATTCTAACGCAAGATGCACTCATGACTAAATTTGGATGAGTGCATTTTTGATAAACCAAATCATGTTTGTGATCACATGTACAATGTGATATGTCAATCGGTGAATTGAAAGGGTGGCGGTTGCTAAACCACTCAGACCAGAGCAAGAACAGGGCATACCCACCGCGGGAGGATGGGAACCAGGTTTCAGAGCTGCCCTCAAATGTTTCAGTTCAGTTTAGCCACTGGGAAGGAAGAGAGCACGACATATGCTCCCTCCGACGGATGTGCAGAGTCAAGTTCAGTCCCATCCGGGAATGCCACTCGAATTCCAGTGTTCGTTCAGTCAATGGCAGTGACTCAGGCAATCTTGAGAGTCCACATGGCTCAGTGGGGGTTGCGGAAGGAGCTCATAGCTCGCCCCAATATCCAGCACCATCGAAAACTTGTCCATCCACCGTCCCCGGAATGCTAGGACCTGCTAGTCCTCGAACGCTGAAGCTCCGCGGCCCCCTGTCATGGAATGGGGTACGAGCGGGTTTGTGTCAAGTGCGTTGGGAGTGGGTAACGGTGGCGCCCCCTGCGCTGGTGGAGCTCTTTGTGACAGATATGGCACCGGAGGATGGCACATTCCAGAAAGTGGCTCGGCATGGACAGCTCATCACCCAGTGACCCCACACCCCGCAGCCAGAGCACACCCCACTCACAATCCCTGTCCATAACCACCCGTACCTCTGTTACTGCAATCCCAACCTCGTTGACCGGCCTGCTTTGGACAGCAGCCAGTCTGCTGTGGCGCTGCGTCACCCGAACCTTGCCCAGAAGCAGCAGAAGTGGAAGGAGCAGCTGCCTCCTTTTTTCTTATCTCTCTTGGCCTTCTAAACCTGCAAGTACAACAATTTTAGTCACGCTCCTTAATCCAATCCCATATTTTCCTTTTCTGATGTCGTGCAAAATTATGTACAAAATGTGTTCTACTTAGCCCGAGTAGCATTTTTCATTGATGGACTATTTCGCCTGATTTCTGCCACTGGAAGGTGCACGCCCTTGTGGACGGCCAACTGGAACAGCTGTGTAATGTCGACATTATTGGATGGGTCACTGCCGGAAGTCTCACTCTATTCACGTCTCGCCCTGGCCACATAGACCAGGCCTGTCTCCCCCTTCCCCACCTGAAAGACACAGCAACATCGACCCCAACGGGCCAGAAATATCTGATGCACGGCACGGCCAATCTCACCTGAGGTGTCCCCACTTAGCTGGTGACCATCATGCTGGTCAGCAGGTCTGGCCTCGGCCTCAAGTGAGGACAGTTCCTCTTAAATAAATTTTGTCCCGCTTGTAACTCTGTATAAACCTCTTAGTCTGGTGTCTCCTTTGTAGGAGATTTCAACCAACGTGACCTCTTTACAACGTGTCGAATAAACCAATGTTGACCTTTCTGCTATCTTTACAGCTGTGAGAGCTGTTACTAACCCCTCCTTCCCCCTTGGGTAATTACAAATGTCTTATCTTCAAACTTCTTACAAGCACCCAGTATCCTGGCTTTACTAGATTACTGCCCTGCTGGGAGACGGAAAGAGCTTTGTCACTCTAAATTTGCGCCTGTCTTTTGTTTTCCTAACATTTTTCACATATGGTCAACTAAAGTTGCTTCAACATCTATTTCCCATTTGTTCTTAAATTTGAGGTATTCTATAAGTTCTTCCAAACAGTGTTTTACATTCATACATCCAACATGAGACACGTGCTTGAGACCACATCAGGGTCATTTTTGTCTGAAATATCTCCTCTACAACAACTTACCCTTGCGTTAAGTGAGTAATTTTCCATAAAAACAGTGCCACTAATTCGACATTAACTTCAAGTATCACTGCTGTGGTGCTGTATTATATGGAAAAGTCTGAACAATCCAAGAAAATTTTGCCCTATCCTGGACTGGGTGTGTGTTATCTAGTCGCGCATCCAATGTGAATATATCTTATATCTCCCTCCTTGTTGAGGAGAACCTCTGGGATGGTAGTGGTGAGGCGCTATTTGAAGCATTCTCTGGCCTTCTGGTCACACTGGTCACATGTCACCTCAAACCTGTGGAGATAACTGGAGGTGTGGCAATTGCCAGTGAGAAGAGACAAATTATCTTCCTTCCAAAACTTTCAGTTTTGCATAAATTTTGTGTAATAACGTCAATCAATCATTCACTTGATGCTTGAATTTAATTACTCCAATCTTTCTCCAAAAACAATTTGAAAATCAATACTCGGGAGTGCAATAGGGATTCAGGTTGATCAGGCCTGTCCACCCATCGCATCCTAAGTACTGTAAGGGCTTGCCGGTGACCTCAAACAATTTTCTGTCCTGAGGCCCGTCCCTACAACATTCACTCAAACCACATATGCATACAAACACTTTTCTTACACACTTTCATTCACCAAACGATACTTTCCAATTCCACACAGAGACCCCTCCTTTGGCGCGTCCGCCTTGATTTCACTGAGATTTGTGCTGGCAGATCCATAATTTTGCCTTAATTTAGCCAGTGTATGCCAAAATTTACAACTGTGGGTCTCTGGATTTTCCCATTCACTCCCCGTGAAGTTGTTTCTCCTCTCAAGGACGTAGCTGACGAAACTGCACCTGTGACATCAAACAGCTCATAGATGCGAATGTTAGCAGTCTGGTATTTATGGAATGATGTCATGTCCTCTAAAATTGTCATGTCAGCGTTCGCGTCGTACAGTCAAAAAAAAACATCTGTCTTCCACCTTGGTCACATTTAATACACATCAGTTAATAAATCATCTACAAAACTATTTAGTCCAACTTTATATCTGGTAAACCAATCTCCAATGGCTAGATATTCCCCTTTCCAAAGATTTTCTTTCAACATGTTCATAGGATACTTCACTTAAAATTTATCCCAAAACCACAATCCCTTTGCTTAAAAATTTAAATTTTAATAAGATTGTCGCCGCCCTGCTGTTCCTCAGGCATCCCCTGCATGTTTCAGTATTTAACTTGTGTTCTAATTCCCTGCTAATTTGTATTTATTGTTAGGTTGAATACATATATTTTATCCCGTACCTTACTACACTAGCACTGCAAAAAAAAAATTGCTCCACAGTGCGACCCATGCTCGACCACATGAGAACACCTCAAGTAGAGGCAGATGCCTGAAGATTAGATCGTCAGCAACATCGAGGGGGGTGCCGAGACACACCTCTGAAACAAAAAGACTGTGACCTTCTTTCGAGAACACCAAAAGGCATATCTTCCTTTTCAATCAGTTAACGACTGCCATTGATGCCTGTTTTTCCTCTTGTGTCTGAAATGTTTACATGTTCCTGCTGGTGCTTCCCCCCGGGGCCAGCATGGGCGTCTCCACACTCCCCTGGCTGTTCTCCGCGCACCCTCTCTCTCATTATTCACAGCCTGTTCGATCAATTGTATGGTCGCTGGTGCCATCCTTGAATCGTTATCTTTTGCATCTCAAACCATTCTGCTCCCCCCCCATTAATGGCGCCGTCGGATCGGGCGGCGGCTCAAACACATACTGTTGCGAGTCTGGCAACTGTGGATGAATGCCTCTCAGACATTCCGTCTTTTCTTCCGCTTTTTCAATCACTTCATCCTCTTTCTCTGACTTCCTCCCCCTACTTGGGAATGAGCATCTAACTTCAAAGGGCTGTGAACTCTTTGTTACAGCACACTCATGATTTTACGATTACACCTCTACCCATTGCCTTCCGTAAATTCTTTCTCACTCTTATTTTTCCTTTAATTTTCCAAATTCACTGTAGCCTTACCAAAGCCACTCAACCAATCAAGGTATCAAATCACAAACTACAAAGTCAGGAACCACCTATGCTCTTGCAAAGTTTTCTCATGCTCTCAAAAGCTTCATTCAATTATGATTTCTTAACACCAATCTTTTTTCTTTGTGTCATTTCCATCTGTGCATTTCATTCCAGTTACTAATTACAGTTACCTTAATAGAAAGACCATCAACTAAAGTATGAAACATAAAATATTTATTTCTTCAATTCCTCCTTACAGCAGACCCTAATTCTTATCCTTTTCATTTGTTCAAGTCACACCTTCTTCAATACTGCCTGTTTCATCATCCTCCTTTCAATGGAACATTAATTGTTCCTTTCTCTTTTCTTATTAAACTTCCAATCTCTACACTGACACAATTTCTTCTCTTTTCTCTAGCTTTCTTTCTTTCTCTTTTCTTATTTCATCCCTACTTCATGTTTTTCTTCTCTTTTTTTATGTTTCATTTTTATGAATTTATCCTTAATCTCCGTGCCACACCCGAGACCCGAGACCACTATAACACTTCCTCTCCTTCGCCATCTTGAAATCAAAATCCACTCGTGCGTGTCCCAACCACTTTTACGCAGAACAATTTTAGCCTTCACATTCACACAGCTTCCACACAGACACGTAAATCCCGGATTTTAAACCGTGTCCCGATACGTAAATCCCAGATTTTATACCGTATCTTAACCACGAATAGTTTCAAACTATTCTAGTAGGTAAATCCCAGATTTCAGACCCTACTAACGTCCACACTGTTACACTTTTTATTTTTTTAACTATACTACTTTACTTTTGCGCCATTAATTATGCTAGAAGGTAAATCCCAGATTTTACACCCTAATAGCGTCCAACACTTTTACGCTTACTACGTTCCGCTCCTCCTTCCTCTTATAATTTAGCGTTGCCAATGTGCAGAATTTGAAAGGGTTCTGCTTACCTTGTTTCACTGTGGGCCCAAGAGGAAAGATGGTCGGATGTGTGGCTCTTTTATACTTTATCCTTTCTCAGGTCGTCACCTGGTGTGGACGTGCGAGACCCAGTCTCATGTGGTTTTTCTCGAAGTTCCAAACTTCTTTTCTTTTCTTAGAGTCCCAGACTCTCTTTGAAGTCCCAGACTTCTATTACCTCTCATGCATACCCGTCGGCGTCACCATAAATTGTTGGAATTTATCTTTATATCAATGTTAGAATTTAACTTTAACCCAATGTAAACTCAAATTAGTAATCTGACTCCAATTTGCGACCTTACCCAACTCTCACTCATCCAACAATATGCGCGCTCGTTCTGCAATAGAAAGGTATCAGGAAGCCGGCATTTTCACGCACGAATGGATTTATTCCCAATACACAGATTTCTACATGGCACCTGGATCTCGGATCCCTCTCAATACAAGTCTACACCTCTCGTGCCACCAACGAATGTGTTCTACCTCCGAGTTGCCCAGTCCTGATTCATACTATACAACATGCAAAATGGCACAGACAAAGGCATCCTGGAATGATTCTATTGGCTATGTGTATTGCAGTTAACTTTAGCTCGCTCTCATTGGTCTTTCTCCTCCCGCCGAATCCCGTGGCTCCTCCTGCGTGCGATTCCCCGATGGCCGCTCCTTCCCGGAGTCATCTCGTCTCGCTCCCTCCTTGCTGCTATCACCCTTTGTCCTGAAACATTCCACTCGTGCACGCTCTTGCAACCCCCATTCTGTTGCGCTTCACCAGTCACACTCTCAGCATTTTATAATATCACATTTTCATACATTGGATGCACCAACATCTAATGAACTATGTTAAGCTCAAACTCTTATATTCCTTTAATAGTCAAATGTATGAAATCCTTTAAGTGTAACTGAAGTTTAGACCATGCTAATGACCAGACACTCAAGAGAGGAATGCAGGAAGATTAGATCACAGCTGCACCACAGGAGGTGTGAACGAGACCCCTCTGAAACAATGGACTTCCATGCCAGGATCACAAAAGTGGCTCCGAGCAGTCTAACCTTTGTTCAGTTTTAAATTGACTGCCATTTACATTATCCTTTACCGATCAGAAAATCACGGAACCGTGTGACAGACTACACCTTCAACTCCCTCGATGACTTCCAACATTATGCGCTGAAAATGCTCCGGCGCAGAGTTGATGCCGAAAGGAAGGCGATTGAAGTGGAATCGCCCGAAGGGTGTTATGAAAGTCGTTAGTCTGGCTGATTCGGCTGACAAAGGAATTTGCCAGAAGCCCATGTTTGCATCCAGTTTGCTGAACACTTTGGCTCCTGCTAACCTCCCAAGACTCTGTTCGACTGATGGCAACACAAACCTTTCCCGGCACACATACTCATTCAGTCCGGTAAAGTCCACACACAGTCTCAGCCTTGGACTATTTTTCTTCGGAACAACGACTATGCCAGCGCACCAGTCTGTAGGTTCCTCTACTCGGGTGATGACTCCGAGCTCTTCCATCCTTTGTAGTTCCTCCTTTACTTTCCTCATCAAAGGTATTGGAATCCTCCTAGGGGTTTTCAATGAGTATGGCACAGCTTTTGGCTTGAGTTTTATGTGGTATGCTTGTTGTACTTCACCTAATCCACTGCACAGCTTGGGGTAGGTTGCTTTTAAAGTGTCCATCGAAACAACATCAACACGTACAAGAAGACCCAGGGCTATGATGGCAGGAAGGCCTAACAATGGCATGCCAAGATTTCTGACAACGTAGACCTTTTCCACAGTCTGTTTTGTTCTGTAGTTGAGTTGCAGTTCCAGGAGTCCAGCAACCTTCAGTGGATTCCTTCCGGGACCGAGCAATGGCTTCTCCGGCTGCTGAAGAACAGGCATTGTGGATCCTGAAAATATATTTTTCAAGTCTGACTGCGATACGGCAGTAACATCCGCTCCAGTGTCGAGCTTGAACAAGATTTTTGTGTCCCTCACATTTATCTCCGCTGTCCATGCCTGGTCATCTGTTGAGATTGAGCCAAGGAAAAAACTTTGTTCCTCTTCCTCCTCAATGCATTGGACGTTCTGAATACGTCTACAGACACGTTGATAGTGGCCTTTTTTCCCACATGAATGGCATTTGGCATCATTGTGTTGGAATTTAGCTTTATATCAATGTTAGAATTTAACTTTAACCCAATGTAAACTCAAATTAGTAATCTGACTCCAATTTGCGACCTTACCCAACTCTCACTCATCCAACAATATGCGCGCTCGTTCTGCAATAGAAAGGTATCAGGAAGCCGGCATTTTCACGCACAAGTGGGTTTATTCCCAATACACAGAATTCTACATGGCACCTGGGTCTCGGGTCCCTCTCAATACAACTCTACACCTCTCTTGCCACCAGCAAATGTGTTCTACCTCCGAGTTGCCCAGTAATGATTCATACTATACAATATGCAAATGGCACAGAGACAAAGGCATCCTGGCATGATTCTATTGGCTATGTGTATCCTGCAGTTAACTTTAGCTTGCTCTCATTGGTCTTTCTTCTCCCGCCGAATCCCGTGGCGACTCCTCCTGGTTGTGCTTTGTTCATCTCGGCTTTCCCCTCCTTCTGGTGATCCTGCAACATTCCATCCTTGCACAACCCCCGCAACCCCCATTCTGTTGCTTATGCTCCCACACACACAGTTTCACCCCCACACACACTCTAAAGGATTTTATAAGCGTGACTACAAGTGACATGTATTCAGTTTAATGCAATAAAGATATATACTGATTGGGCTTTAAATCAATGCATGAGAAAAGGTCAGGCCAGGCTGTGTGAAATGCATGGGTGGCAGATGTTTTGTGCAGGATGAGCCGCACGTCGGAGAACTGAGTGTGCAGACGCGAAGGGTCCCGGACTTTGATCAAGGCCACCCGGCTGTTGTTGTGTGAGATGGTCACACGGTCGACCGTGAGAGCAGAATAACAGATCCAGTGGTTCATCGGCAGTGGAGCGCACAAACAACTGCCATGGCGCGCACCGTGGGAAGAGCCGACACGTCACCTTGCGGGCAGAAGACGTCCACTAAGAGAAAGCTAAAGTTAACTGCAGATGACACATAGCCAATAGGGGAAGAGTAGGAAGTCTTGGCTTTGTTTGCTGTAATGTATAAATGATCCTGGGCAACTTAGGGGGGCGTGTTTTTTCCTGTTGGTTGCTGTAACCGGGCCTCTCAGACTTTGTATTAGATCTCCTGTTAAGAATAAATCCACTCCCGTGTGAAGTTGCCGGCATCCTGGTCATCTTTCTCTCAAAACGAGCGCGCATAATTGTTGGACGAATGGAGGTTGTGTTTGGTCAACCATTAATGGAGTCAGATAATTAATTCAAACTATTTTGGTAAACTTTTGGTACATTTAAAGGTAAAAACTCCAACAACTCTCAGCATTTTACAGTATCACATTTTCATACACTGGATGCAGCAACATCTAATGAACTATGTTAAGCTCAAACTCTTATATTCCTTTAATAGTCAAATGTATGAAATCCTTTAAGTGTAACCGAAGTTTAGACCATGCTAATGACAAGACCCTCAGGAGAGGAATGCAGGAAGATTGGATCACAGCTGCACCACAGGAGGTGTGAACGAGACCCCTCTGAAACTATGGACTTCCATGCCGGGATCACAAAAGTGGCTCCTAGCAGTCTACCCTTTGTTCTGTTTAGATTGACTGCCATGATTACATTATCCTTTAATTGGCAGGACATTCATGTTTTGGGTGCTGAGATCCACCACATTTGTAGCATCGTGCGTTGGGTGTGCCATAGCTTTTGGCTTTAAATTGTTGATGTGAATTCACCGCTTTGCTTTTGTACTCAAACATTTTTTTCTGCTTATTTTTTACAACTCTATCCACAGAGCTCACATTCGTTTGCATCATGTTAGCATCACTTCTCAGAGCAGTTTGTTGCTTTTTAATCGCTTCAGACTGCCTAGCCATGTTCATGGCTTTCTCCAAGTCCAAGTCCTTATCCATTTGCATGCGTTCAGACAGCCTCGTGTCGGCCAAGCCCACTACTATTCTGTCTCTTATGAGCTCGTCATGAAGCGCGCCATAATTGCAATGCTCCGCTAACGCATGTAGTGCAGTGACAAAGGCGTCTACAGTCTCATTTGGCTCTTGTTTGCGCATATTGAAACGTGCACGCTCATAGACAATGTTTTTCTTGACTATGAAGAAGTTGTGAAAGCCATCTCTCACTTTATTGTACACCTTCTGCTCTGTCTCAGTTAGCTTTAATCCTCTCAAGACATCATCCGCTTCGTCTCCCATGCAATATATCAATGTGTTGACCTGGTTTTCCTCCGAACTTGTGGACAGATTGCTTGCTTGACGAAATCTCTGGAAGCGTCGTACCCACTTTGTCCAGTCGTGCGGTTTGGAGAAATCAAAGGGCTCCGGTGGCTGTATGCTAAACGTAGCGCCGGGAGTGCTAGCCGCGATGCTAACTCCTGCCCTCGCTTGTTGTACGTCGTCCTCTTCAAACATTTCCGCTCACCTCTCTCCCTCTTTCTCACTCGACTGCTTCCAAGTGCCGTCCCGAATAGCCTCACAGCACTCCTGACACCAAGTCGTGTTCTTCAACGGAACAAAGTAGACGGGGGAACAACTGCAGGCTTGCTGGTGGCTTTATTTGTCTCTGCTTACACATCACCCCCCTAGCAACAGTGCCTCCCCAATATATACCATCCCCGTAATCAGGATCAGCTGCAGACCGTAATCAAGGATCAGCTGCAGACTGGATGAACCTGTCTCATGCACAACACCGTCAGTCCCAAACAATACAATACACCACTCTTTATATGTTCAATAAATAATTCCATCAATCAATATCGGGCAAAAATATCGAGATGCGAAATTTTGTCCAGACCGCTCAGTCGTAGTGGTGTGTTTACGTCAATTTATGCTTCAAACTATAATAGATCTACTGAGTATGCACTGTCAGTTGCACTACTGGAACTGAAAGGGAAGTGGGAATGGTGTGGTGTTCTGATTGTGGATTAAACTGTGGTGGTAATGAAGGGATGAGTGTAGAAATGTGCTCTGCGTGCTTGGTTGCGTCATCGTTGTGCGCTGAGAGAGTGAGAGCAGTGCGCAATAGCATGCGCGCAGTTTCGCTGAAACTTTGGGAGCGGCCAACTGGGATGGAAAAGCTGTCAACTTTGGATGATGTATATTTGGTGCCAACTACGAATATTTTCCTTTTAACGCTGTTTAATTTCATGAAATTAGATGACAACCAGGAGTTAATATGCAATGAGCAGGAGGTAAAAGGAAGAGAGTAGAAGTGAGATGGTGGGTATACAGTCCGGAGGGTGCTCAGTGTCATCTGAAAAGCTATGAAAGAGAATATTAAATTTGCATAAAATAGCACTGAAGGGAAAGAGGTCAATAATTAAAAGCAGGGGCCACAAGAGACAGCGACAGGAAGATTTCTGCAACTACAAATGGTCAAATGCAAATGAAGCTAGATATGCACGAGCATGGCAGTTTAGAACAGGTGGGATTCATCAACACACATTACTTATTGGTGTGCTTACGACAGGTGTCCGCAAATTTGTTAAATACTGCTTTTTTTGTAACTACATACACGCTAAATTTCAGTTGTACCTATGAATTTAGAACCCCTACTACGCACTCTGTGCTAAATGAGGCCCCTGGAATTTTCACAGACACTGGAAAACCATCTGTCCTTTTTCTATGAGGCAATCAAGAACTACTAAGCTGATTTCTTCAGACAGGACTCTTTTTTTGCTGAACCCTCAAAGCAGAAGCTTCTCAAAGAGAACTGCCAGCTTTTCAGCATTTCATCTCCTGTCAGTTGAGTGTATGACCTGCGGCAAGTGCTCTTTCAGCATGTGAACCAGTTCATCCCTGCTGCATTGAGCAAGGGTAGAAAACTGTACTCCTGCCAAAAGTCTCAGCTGACCTCTATTCTTGAGACTTATATCCCACCAGTTGAAAAGGAACCTGAAGCAGACATTCTCATTAAAGATAGGTTGGCTTTGGTCCATACACTGCCACCAAAAATATCCAAGACATCTGAGGGCTGTGCAGCTCTTAACAGTGCAGCTTTCAACTTCCTACCAGTGATATAAATGCACTCAGAGCAAGTACAGTGAAACATCTGGTCTTCGATCAGTACCAGTCCAAACGTAACCAAGGGGGAATACGCAAGGTCACAATAAGAACACCATGCCATTTGACTGACATAACTCCTGAGGTATAAAGACAACAAGACAAAGTTGTATCACTTTCTTGCTGATGATGGAATTAGTTGCCAAATAAATGCAAATTAAACACTTAATTGATTAAATGTACACAATGCGTGTTTGTTTTTATATTCAAGAAAGAAGATGTCAAATAAAGACTCAACTACTGATCCAAGTTTTGCTCCAATAATTTCTTAAATTTTCTGGAGTTCAGGAAAATAGTACAAGTCAGATATCTGGGCGGCTTTTCTTATCCTCACGAAGACCTGAACTCAAACGAGTGCAGTCGGAAAATCGCACTTTCTACAAGGCCGTCCTCCCATTTATATCTCTCACTGTCGACATAGCTTTCTCTCCTAACTTTATGGAGGTTGAAATCGCTCGCTCTCCCTCCCACGGCACGAGTTGGCGCCAAAGGGCAGGTCATTCCCTGGTTGATTATCATTTGGAAGGTAGATTCTGTTGATTTCCGTCTGGTTCCATGGCTTATCCCAAGGGTGGTTCCCATCTCGTTGTTTCGTGTTTAATCCATCCCAAGGCTGGCATCCTCCTGCAATCTTGTCTGTGTGCAATTGTGTGTGTGCTCAGATCTCAAATTGTTGTCTTTAGAACAAGGTTTTGCAATGGTGTTCTGGTGACCCCCACAGTGCCCAATTTCTTGTGTCTGCAGCGTTGCGACCTATGAGGCAAATTTGCTTTATCGAATGTTTTGTGCCAATAGAGGTGCTGTTTGGTTTGCAGAGCTGTTTACCGTCAGTTTATGTGCAGACTGAATATGTGTGTGCGTTGCAACTGTGAGTGTAAGTCATGAAAACCATATGTGCCTGCGTTACAACTGTGAAGTGCACAAATGAAAATTCTACAGGGTTCAACACATTTAAACAAAGTAATATCAGAATCAGAATCAGAAATCCCTTTATTGTCACTGTACTCAAGTGTGCAACGAGATTAGAGAGCTCCCCTCTCCAGTGCAATACAACAATAATTCAGATAAATATATAAATTAGACAAATAAGAGAATAGTTAGTGCAATGGAAAATAATACTGAATAGGATATATAAAAACACATCACGTTGCTGTTCTGCAAGGTAGGTGTGGTCGTGTGTGTGTGTGTGTGTGTGTGTGTGAGAGTTTAGAATGGAGATGGCTCTTGGAAAGAAACTGTTTCTCAGTCTATTGGTCCTTGATTTGATGCACCTGTAGCGCCTGCCAGAGGACATCAGGTCGAACAGGTGTGAGTTTGGGTGGGTAAGTCAAGTCAAGTCAATTTTATTTGTAAAGCCCTTAATCACAGACAGTCTCAAAGGGCTTTACATAACCACAATCGACATCCCCGATCTTAAGCCCCAGGAGGGCAAGGAAAAACTCAAATAACCTCATTAGGGGAAAAGTGAGAAACCTTGAGAAGGGACCACAGATGGGGGAATCCCCCTTCCAGGATGACCAGGCTGCAATGGATGCCAACTGGGCAACATTTGACACATACAATGATGCTATGCAATAATAGATGAGATAATGTGAGAGTTAATTGAATGAAGTGCTGCAGGAAGATGACTTCAGTGGAGTGGGTCCTCATCCAGGGCCGTAATATCCATGGCAGCATATCCGAGGATGAGCCTTCGATCTTGTACCGGTCAGTTGGTGTAAATTCAGAACAGCCACTTCCAAGTGAATCACCATCACCTAATTCCCAAGTCGGGGAATTGGGAACAGAAACGAAAGAACAGAAATAGTAAACAGGCCAACAAGTAGTTCAACGAAGTGCTGAAATATAAGGAAATCAGAAGAGGCGCTGCATGAAGACGTCTTCGGCAGAGCAGGTCCCTTCCCGGTTCGTCAGTGCCGTAATCTTCAAAGCATGTCCCCATCACCTAATTCCCAAGCAGGGGAAGAGGGGGGAGAAAAGAGAAGAAGCGGCAGTAACAACAGGCCAACAAATAATTAAATTAGATGCTAAAGTATATAAATAAATTTTTCAAATGTCGCGCTGCAGGGTATTGTCTTTGACGATATTGAGAGTCCTGCTGAGGCACCGGGCGGTGTAGATGTGCGACAGTGAGGGGAGAGGGTAGCCAATAATCCTTTGCGCTGTTTTGACCGTCCTCTGGAGCCTCACTCTGTCCGCCTCAGTGCAGCCGCTGTACCAGGTGGAGACACAGTACGTCAGCAGGCTCTCGATGGACGAGTGGTAGAAGGCCAGCAGCAGCTTCCTGTCCAGGTTGAATTTCCTGAGGACTCTCATGAAGTGCAGACGCTGGTGGACCTTCTTTACCACTGCTGAGGTGTTGTGTGTCCAAGAAAGGTCATCGGAGATCTGTACTCCCAGGAACTTGAATGTATGGACCCTCTCCAGACACACGCCTTCGATGCAGAGGGGGGTGGCACCGTCTTGTTCCTCCTGAAGTCGATGACGATCTCCTTTGTTTTTGCAATGTTGAGTTGCAGTCTGTTGTCCTCGCACCAAGCCGTCAGTCTCTGGAACTCCTCTCTGTAGGCTGTCTCGTCACCTTCCGAGATCAGACCGACCACTGTCGTGTCGTCAGCAAACCTGACGATGGTGTTGTTACCGTGGGCCAGGCTGCAGTCGTAGGTGTAGAGGGCGTATAGGAGAGGGCTCAGCACGCATCCTTGAGGGGAACCGGTTCTCAGCGTACGGGTGGAGGACGTGTAGGGGCCGAGCAACACAGTCTGGGGTCTGTTGGTCAGAAAGTCCTTAATCCAGATGCGTGTGAGGGCAGGGAGGCCGAGAATGTCCAGTTTGGCGACGAGGATGTCCGGGATGATTGTGTTGAATGCCGAGCTGTAGTCCACAAAGAGCATCCTTGCATAGCTCTGCTGTTGTTCCAGGTGGCCCAGCACAACATGCAGAGCATTGTCGATGGCGTCCTCAGTGGATCTGTTAGCCCGGTATGCAAACTGGTAGGGGTCCAGAGTGGGAGGAAGGCAGTCCCTGATGTGCTGGAGAACCAGCCTCTCGAAGCACTTCATGATTACTGGCGTGAGAGCAACAGGACGGTAGTCATTCAGGAGGACTGCGGGTGACTTTTTGGGGACAGGAATAATGGTGGAGGTTTTCAAGCAGAAGGGGATGACTGCTTGAGCCAGGGAGCGGTTGAAGACCCTGCAGAAAACATGTGACAGTTGGTGGGCACATGCTCTGAGGACCTTGCCTGGTATTCCGTCGGGTCCAGTAGCTTTCCTGGGGTTAATAGCCAGGAGCGCGCGCCTCACATCGTGTTCCTCTACGGTGAGTGGGGGGGGGGGGGGGTTGAGGCATGAAGTGTGGGGGTGTGATGGTTGGGGCGAGTCAAAGCGAGCGAAGAAGCAGTTGAGCTCCTCTGCCAGCGATGCACTCGGGTCTACAGAGGTCGTGCTGCTGCCTCGGAAGTTGGTGATGCTCCGTAGACCCTGCCACACCTCCCGTGGTCTGTTGCTGGCAAGGTGGGACTCCAGCCTCCTCTTATAGTTTGCCTTGGCTAGCTTGATGCCTTTGCTCAGGTCAGCACGAACCACCCTGTACTGGGCTTTGGCGCCTGACCTGAAGCCAGCGTCACGGGCCTTGAGGAGAGAGCAGACCTGGCTGGACATCCAGGGCTTCGCATTTGGGAAGGTCCGTATGGTCCTGTTTAGGGACACAGTTTCCATGCAGAACTTGATGTAGTCCAATACACAATGCGTGTAAACATCAAGGTCCTGAAGATCAAAGAGGTCCCAGTTGGTGTCTTGAAAGCAGTCCTGTAATTCACTCATGGCGTCATCACGCCAGGTTTTCACAGTCTTTGTGGTGGGCCTGAATCTGCGTCTGAGAGGGGTGTACGCAGGTGCGAGCTTCAAGGACAGGTGGTCTGACTGGCCGAGGGGGGCGAGTGGGGGGGCCTTGTATGCGTGCTTGATGTTCGAGTACACATGGTCGAGAGTGTTGTCTCCCCTCGTTCGGCACTTGACATGCTGGTGGAACTATGGGACCACAGTCTTTAAATTGGCCTTATTAAAGTCCCCCGCTACTATGTGAACGCCATCACGGTGGGCCCGCTGATGTTTATTGATGATGCACGCGAGTAGCTAGAGCGCCGTGCTAGTGTTAACGTTGGGAGGGATGTAAACAGGTGTGACGATCACTACCGTGAGTTCCTCGGGAGAAAATATGGCCGGCATTTAACGGACATGTACTCGATGTCGGGGGAAGAGTGCTTCTCAACGATCGTGCTATCGCCGCACCAGTTCTCATGCACGTAAACACAGAGCCCTCCACCCCTGCTCTTACCGGTATCTCTCGTCCGATCCGCGCGATGTAGCGAGCGCCCAGCCAGCTGGATGCTAGCGTCGGGAACGTTGGCGTGCAGCCAGGATTCCGTGATGACGATCACACTGCTGTCTCGCACATAGCGGTTTCCCAGGATTTGTAATCCCAGATCGTCGATTTTATGGACCACGGATCTGGCGTTGGTGAGGTAGAGACTCGGCAGTGGTTGCCTGTGGGGCTGCCGTCGCAGCCGTAGCAGCCGTAGCAAGACACCAGACCTGCAGCCCCGCTTCCTCTTCCTCTCTCTGCGTCGCCGTCGCCGCCTCCCGGTCCCGATCACAAGCCACGGTGAGCCGGGTGGCCTCGCCAGTTCGTCAGGAATTTTGCGATCATAGCAAAATTCCTCTATGATGGTTATTTCGCATCGATATCCAATGTCCACGATGTCCTGGCAGGTATATCGATGCTGTGCTTCAGTTGGTGCCATATAAATCTAGCATATGAGAATAATATGATTATCAGTAAACACAATCACTACAATCAGAGTCATTACTGTGCACGGTACTTTTAGTTTCATTTGATCAATGGTTTTCGTTTAATAAATGCTTAACACCTGTAGCAAATCTGAACCTGCTAATAACTCCGACTGTCGCCCTCATTTAATCTTTTCTGGCAACGAAAATGAAACAGAACTTGTGGCAACAAAAAAAGTATATGTGGCGAGAAGCATACTACGCCCCCCGCCCTGACGATACCATTATGTTCGACAACGCAAACTAACAAAATCACTAGTACTGTCCAGCCATTAAATTTCTTAACTAAAGAATCGCAAAAATTATGTAATTAATTGTAATCAATCACAATTTTCAACTATGATTTTTTGTGACGCTTGGCAATGACTCAGGCAATTCCGAGAAGCCCACATGGGGGATAGTGTTGTTGCTCAGTGGGAGATGTGGAGGGAGTTCGCAGAGTGTGGAATATCTCGCCCTAGTATCAAGCACCATCGAAAACTGTTGTCCTCCACCGTCACCGGAATGCAGGGACGCTGAAGCTCCGCGGGTACCCCTATCATGGAATTGGGTACAGAGCGGGGTGCGGTGTCAAGCATGCTTTTGGAGCCAATGTAAGCGTAGTTGGAGGAGTGGGTAACGGTGGCGCCCCCTGCGCTGGTGGAGCTCTTTGTGACAGGTATAGCACTGGACCATAGGATGGCAGATTCCAGGAGATGGCTCGGTATGGACATCTCATCACCCAGTGACCCTAGTCCCACAGCAAGAGCACGCTCCACTCACAACCCCCTGTCTGTAACCACACCTACCTCTGTTATCTTGATCCAGACCTTGTTTACTGGCCTGGTGCGGAGAGCAAGCCTACTGTGGCACCACGTCACCAGAACCTTCCCTAGGAGCAGCTGAAGCGGAATGAGCAGGTGCAATGGGAGCTGCCTGTGTTGGCTGCTGAATTAGCTGCTTCCCCTTTTTTATCCATCCATCCATCCATTATCTGTACCGCTTCTCCTCACTAGGGTTGCGGGGAGTGCTGGAGCCTATCCCAGCTATCTTCGGGCAGTAGGCGGGGGACACGCTGAACTTGCCAGCCAATTGCAGGGCACACAGAGACGAACAACCATCCGCACTCAGGGGCAATTTAGAGTGTTCAATCCACCTGCCATGCATGTTTTTGGAATGTGGGAGGAAACCAGAGTACCCGGAGGAAACCCACGCAGGCACGGGGAGAACATGCAAACTCCACACAGGAAGGCCGGAGCCAGGATCAAACCCACGACCGCTGCTGTCTCTCACTGTGAGGCCATCGTGCTAACCAGTCGGGCCACCGCGCCGCCCTGGTGATATCATATGTAAATATAACATTAGTTTTCACTTTTTTATTTTGTATTAATTTTTTTATTTATTTATTTGACTTTTCTCTCTTTTTTTCCCCTATTTCTTATTCTTTTTATTTTTATTTTGCCCTCTTGGCCTCCTGTGCATGCGAGTACAACAATTTTTTCTTTTGTAAAGCCTCATTATCAAATACAATATTTTCTTTTTTCGAGGTCATGCAAATTGATGTAAAAACGTGTTCTAATCAGCAGTGTTGTTTTTGGCAGGCATTTTAGATTTAGTCTTAGTCTTGCTTATTTCTTTTCGTCAGATTTAGTCATTCCTATTCATGATAGTTTTATTCTTGTTTTAGTCGACAAAAACTCCAAACGGTTTTCGTTGTTTTTAGTCAACGAAAACTCAAAAAGGAAAAGAAAAAAAATGTTTTAGGCTAGTTTTTGTAAATTTATTCGATCAAAACTCCAAAAGATTTTAGTCCCTTTTAATTAAAAATAATCATACAAGGTTTCCACCCAATAGCAAATACTTCCTGGTGGACTATTAAGGATTATGCATGACAACCAGATCACGTAACAGTGGAATAAATGCTCATTGCTCCAAAATAAGACGAGAACCAAAACCTTTTATTTGGCAACTGTTGTGGCTTTATTTCACTTAAAGCAACATAAGTAGCACAAGTACAAACTCTATCAACCGTAAGTCTTGTTTACTTGTACCAGCTTGCGGTCATCAGAGCAAAGTAGCCTTGCGAGTGTCACTGCCGTCATGGTCTGTCAAAGGAACGCGTGTAACGGAGACGAATGTCCGCAGATGTGTTCGTGCGACACTAGTATGTGTGACAGGTCGTGCGCTGCGCATGCGCCCTGCATGCGATCCTCGTGGTGGGCGTGCCCAAATGAAGGATAGGTTGTACCAGCCTTGCATTTTTTGAAAGACATGTACAATAGGAAGGGATGTCATAAATTTTGAGCGTCTGACGTACCACAGACGTTAGCGTGTGTAATTTGACAGTTACACCCGAAAGTTGAGATTTCTTCTGCATTTTATTTTGAAATGCCACATCATATTTCATTCAAAGCACTTTGGTTGGATACCTGGGGTGGCCGGGTGTGCCCCAGCAGTCGTCAGGATGCGGGATAACGATGATTTTTCTTAATCGGATGTAATGGTCAGGCATTGACATTTCTTTGGCCTTTTATTTTGAACTGACACATCAGATTTTGTTGAAAGTACTTTGGTTGGATATCTGGGGTTGTCTAGTGTGGCCCAGCATCGGTCTGGTTGCGGAATCACGAAAACTTAATTTTTTATGATTTTTCGTAATCGGGTGTAATGGTCAGGCATTCATATTTCTTTGGCCTTTTATTTTGAAATGCCACATCAGATTTTGATGAAAGTTCCTTGGTTGGATATCTGGGGTGGTCTACGGTGTCCCAGCAGTAGTCTGGTTGCGGGATAACGAAAACGTAATTTTTAATGATTTTTCTAAATCGTGTGTCATGGTAAAAATGTTTAGATTTCTTTGGCCTTTTATTTTGAAATGCCACATCAGATTTCATTCAAAGTACTTTGGTTGTATACCTGGGGTGGCCTAGTGTGCCCCAGTGCTTGTTTGGTTGCGGGATAATGAAAACTTAATTTTTTATGATTTATCAAACTCATGTGTATTGGTCAAAAGTTGAGATTTCTTCAGCATTTTATTTTGAAATGCCACATCAAATTTCATTCAAAGTACTTTGGTTGGATACCTGCGGTGGCCTAGTGTGCTCCAACGCTCGTCAGGTTGCGGGATAACGAAAACTTAATTTTTAATGATTTTTCGTAATCTGTGTATTAGTCAAAAGTTGATATTTCTTTGGCCTTTTATTTTGAAATGCCACATCAGATTTTAATGAAAGTACTTTTGTTGGATACCTGGGATCTAGTGTTCACCAGCACTGGTCTGGTTGCGGGATAAGGAAAACTTTATTTTTAATTATGTTTTTAAAATTAGTTGTAATGTCAGCCATTGGTGCACAGTTAACATTAATTTCTCTTTCTTTCTCAATTCAGAACATTTCTTGGTGCAATTCTGAGTCAGTTTGCATTTCCCCTGGATGAAAAGAGAAGTTTAATAACATTATTTTAAATCCAAATCACTGACGCGCATACTTGAGTTTCACTGCTTTTATTTTGAAGGTGGCCAACAACAAGCACTTTTGGCACATTACCGTAATGCACCGTGATGATGCACAGTATTTAAACTAACAGTGGTGGCTGCAGTGTTAGTTTGTATTCTAATTTATATTTATTTTATTTATGAATTCATTTATTACATGATATGGAAAGCACTTTGTAACAGCTCCAGCTGTTGTAAAATTCACTATATAAATAAAGTTGTATAATCTTTATGTCCAACAAAATTTCAAATCCCAACTGGCTGGCAACCAATTCAGGGTTTACCCTGCCTACTGCCCGAAGACAGCTGGGATGGGCTCCAGTACCTAGTGAGGGGAAGCGGAACAGATAATGGATGGATGGATGTATTGTATTGTTTTTGATCAATGCTGTTTGTTCAATAAATGCTTAACACCTATAGCAAATATGAACCTGCGAATATTAATGATTGATATTCTGCCACGTAAATGCTAAAGCTAATAATATTGACATAATATCCTTCACACGTCAAGTCAAGTCAAATTTATTTGTATAGCCCTTAATCACAGGCAGACTCAAAGGGCTTCACATACCCACGGTCGACATCCCCTGATCTTAACCCTCAGGAGGGCAAGGAAAAACTCAAAACTCCACCTGGGGGAAAATGAGAAACCTTGAGAAGTGACCACAGATGGGGGGGCATCCGCCTTCCAGGATGATCAGGCTGCAATGGATGCAAAGTGGGCAACATTTGCTACATATAATACGATACAATTTTTGTTGAAATAATGTGAGAGCCAATCAAATGGAGTGCTGCAGGAAGATGACTTCAGTGGAACGGATCCTCACGCAGGTGATCAAAGCCATAATCTCCATAGCAGCACCTCAGCGGATGTGGTCAGCCTTCAATCTTGAACCGGTCAGTTGCTGTAGAATCAAAACAGCTACTTCCTAATCAGTCACCAACACCTAAGGCAGGGGCCCTCAATCCAAAGCCCAGTCTTTTGTGAAGGAAAGTTTCAGGATGGACCATTTGGTACCACAAGGTCAACACGATATGAAGATGCTAGGCTGTGCAATATTTTATAGGTAAGTAGCAATACTTTGAAATTGCATCTCAAGTGGACCGGAAGCCAATGCAAATTGGCTAGTAACGGGGTGATATGAACGACCTTGCTGTCACATGCTGAACTAAGCTGTAGACTTCTAATACTAGACATGGGGAGACCAGAGAGCAAAACGTAACAATAATCGAGGCAAGACGTAACAAACGCATGGATTATAATTTCTGCGTCACTAGCTGATATAATTGAACGAATTTTAGCAATATTGCGCAGATGAAAGATGGCAGTTCTAGTAATATTTTTAATGTGCGTGACATTGAGTGAAATATAAGTTTTTTTGTTGAATTTCTAAAGATAAAGATAAAGATGGCCTTTAGGATGACCTTCACTCACAATTGAGCTGCTCAATTGGTACTTAATATTTTAAAGGTTGTATTGTCCTGACTTATTGATTTTGATCTGATTTGATTCATATTGAAATGTGCTTCAGGTGCCAGCCATTTAAACACCACCTGTAAGGTTTGCTCTTCCGGCAGCGTCGGAAAAGCGGGGTTGGACTCTACAAACGCAGGCACCGAGAAGCAAGATTCGTAGTCAAGGAATTTATTATTCCAACTGGAAAAACTATAAACAAAAACAGATCTATACAAACCATCACGCGGTGCTGAAAGTACAACAGAAATCGCTGGTGGAAAACTCACACCAGGAAAACAACGCGGAAAACAGAAAGTGCTTGCAAAAGGCAAGAAACAAAAACCGAACGAAAATTGCTTACCATGAAAGGGTAAGGTGAGCCAATTGGCGAGCAAACACGGCCGAGAAGGACAAAGGCTGGATGCGTAGTCAATGGACGGAAACGAGGTCGAGAAACACGTAAAGCAGATAACAAGAGCGGCGAGAATAAACACTTGGGACATGAACATGAGCACAAGGAATAATCCAACGCTGAGAAGTCAGCGTGGCACGTTTAAGTAGCATGGTAATCATGGTATCAATGGGCAACAGGTGCGTGGCAGGTGGGCGCGTGTCTCCAGCCGTGACGACAAGACAGGAAACAGGTGCTGGAGTGAACGCCCCCACGTCAGCTGAGCAGACAAAAACAAAAACATGAAGCATGACAAAAGCGGATCATGACACCACCGACTCATTTTAATGTTTTTGCCAGCAATGCTGGCGCACTTTCGACTGATTTATCTAAAGCTTCAGTGCGTACAATAATACTGTTGGAGAGCCTAGGGTGGACTGTATAAGTGATTCGGCTCAGAGGTTATATGCTCTTTTCGAACTCAAGGACGAGTTCAAGATGTGAGTGGGCAGTTTAATGGCTTATCAACAGGCATGTAACAGCACATGTACAGGAAACAGGCGGACAAGCCAGGGCACAGGTAGCAATGATGCTACTATGGAGATGGAGAGTGCATGGGTATGTGGGTATATGTATGCATGTGGGAGTGCGTGTGAGTGTAAGTGTGTACGTGTGGTTCTGTTCCAGAAGAAAAACAACATGTGAGTGCATGGCTCAACTGAACACAATAGTAGCTAATATACAGAATACAAGTAAGCTGTAAAACATACTATGCATGAGCTAACTACTCAAATGTCAAATGAGACATGCATCGACTTTGAAACAATCAATAATGGCCAATTACGGCCGTGGACGGCGCACAATGGTGGCGTCAATAGGGAATGCGCACTGCCCCGTAAACGGCAGACCTGACGTGCAATGAGGTACAAAAAACATACAAAAGGGTGCGCCGCAGTGGAACACAACTTACTTTAAGTCCCCAACACAAAGAGAGGAACATTTAAATATTCGCACCTAGAGTTAGGAACACTCATTCAGTTACGCTGCAAACTTAAAAGATAAAGATAAAGATAAAGATGTCCTTTATTAGTCCCACAATGGGGGTATTTGAGGTGTTAAAGCAGCAAAGATATAGATCACACAGAGTCGGCGGCGTAATGTAGCCGTTAATGTATAACATTAGCAGTAGACATTCATAAAAAGCATGCAAATATACACAGTATAAACGTATCTAAGTGTAAGGAAACACTCCTAATGCCTGTCCATTATACAGAGGGGGAAACGCTGTAATGATAAAAACTACTGAATGATTGAAAATACTGCAATGATAAAAATATTGCAATGATAAAAGTACTGTAATGGTAAGAGTACTGAAATGATAGAAAAGTACTGCAATGATAGAAAATACTGCAATGATAAAAGTACTGTAATGGTTAAAAGTACTGCAACGATAGAAAAATACTGCAATGATAAAAGTACTGTAATAGTAAAAGAACCGCAATGATGGGACATACTGCAATGATAAAAGTACTGCAATGATAAAAGTACTGTAATAGTGAACATCCTGCAATGGTAGAAATACTGCAGTGATAGAAGTACTGTAATAAGAATACTGTAATGGTAAACAAAATACATCATTGGTCAATATTTAAGTACACCATTGGCTGAAACTACAGTAGTAGTGTATATTGCATCCTAGGACTGCACAATTGCACTAATGCCCTCCCGTTTGTAGGCCTGACCCAATGTTCTTGTTAAAAAGTCTGACAGCAGTCGGCAGGAAGGAGCGGTGAAATCTCTCTTTGGTACAGCGAGTGTGTAACAGTCTATCACTTAAAGGGACCTCATGGACGAAGCATGGCAACAAAGTACAGCGACAAAACCGGACTAGACAGGAATGACGATATACAGTGGCGCGATGAATAAACACTCGAGACGATACAAAGACAGGAGTATAATCATTCGTGTTTAGGAGCGTACACGAACACTGAGGCATCGAACACATCCCATGCTGGCGGCTGTCCGCGAATAACAGCTGCGCAACAGGCAGTTGTGAGTTACCCGTAAGCAAATACTTCACGGGAGAGTTCGACACTAGCGCGATTTTACATACAATGAGAACGCAAACCACACACGACATCCAACATTCGGAACGTTTCTGACAGCCGCCCCGAAAGTTCGAAGTGCATTCGCTCTTAAGAAAGGTGACAGAGTCTCGAATGTCTCTGGTCTTGATTGTAGCAATGTCCTCATCACCAGTGGGGAGGGCTGGCAGAATGACCAACCTGGCCACTGGTCTGGTGTAGTTGCGCTCGCCGATCTGCACATCAATGGAGCGGATGTGTCCGTCAGCGCTGGGATGGACTTGGGTGATGTGGCCCACGGGCCACATAGCTCTTGGAAGCTGGGGGTCCACCAGCATCACGACAGCGCCCTTGATGATGTCAGTTCTGGTGGGGGGGCAGATAGTTACGCAAGAAGCTCGACCAGAAGTGGTTTGCCAGAACTTGGGAGTGTCTCTCGTGACGACAGCACAGCAGGTCAGTCTCTGGATATACAATCTGGGGTAATGATCCATCCGGCCGCCCCATCAACAGGACATTGGGTGTCACAGGATCAAGGTTGTTGAGGCTGATTGAGACGTATCCTAGTGGCTTCAAATTGAGGATCCCTTCCACTTCAAGCAGTATGGTCCTTAGTACTTCCTTTGAGACTGGCTCGGCTCCCACCGTGGGGTACAAGGCTGTATTCACGGAACGTATCTCCCTTTACCACGTCCCTCTGAAGTGGGGTGCAGCAATGGGGTTTTAGTGGAATCCGTTTTTCTGCTTGGCTAGCTGTTGCTGTAGATCTGGGGACAAGGTATCGAATGCCTCTCGCAGCTCCATTTCTGCTCCTCGAAATTTGGATCCCTGGTCCGAACATGGCTCAGCGGGTGACCCTCAGCAGGCAATGAACCGCCTGAGAGCCATCAGGAACGAGTCGGCGTAGATTGTGTTCAGATGGTCTAAGTGTACACCTCTGGTGGTGAGACACTTAAGTATAATGCCCCAACTCTTCTACGTGCGCTTTCCCACCTTGACCTGGAATGGCCGGAAACAGTCCATCCCAGTTGAGAAAAAGGCTGGCTTGAAGAGGCGTAGCCGAGCAGGTGGTAGGTCCGCCATCTTGGGAACAGCAGGTCTAGCCTTCCAGCGTTGACATTCTGTGCAGGTATGTTGGTCGCGGCGTACTGCTTTGCGGCCACGCAGGATCCAGTATGAGCGCCGAATCTCCGTGAACACTCTCTCTGGACCAGAGTGATGCAGACCGCTGTTGAAGTCTTGAATAAGGAGTTTAGTGGAGGGGTGGCTGGGATCCAGCCCGATAGGATGAACTGCTATCCGGTCGTAATCCTCAGCATGACGAAGCCTACCTCCAATACAAATGTCCATCTCAGGAGACAAGGTGAGTAGTCGCCTGCTGGATGAAACAGGCTTGCCCACCTTCAGGAGCCTCAGCTAGTCTGGGAAGCTCTCATGCTGGGATCGCTTGAGGATGAGGATTTCTGCCCTGCGGTAATCTTCTTCAATCTTCAGTATATCAGCTGCTCCAATTCTGCCGCCCCCTGCAGCTCCACAGCACTGTAGCGTGCAGGAAGTCCTTCCAGGTGTCATACGGCATTGCATCTGCAGTGCTGATGGGGACTGTAGTGAGACCACAGAAGGCAGACTTCCTCAGCATCGTCCTTATCAAGTCTGGGCCTGACTGGCCAATCTTCTGGGGCTTGGAGGAGGAATGAAGGTCCTTGACTCCAACGGTTGGGCTTCCACAAGGTCTAGCAGTTTCTTGCCCCTTGTGATATTGTCAGCAGGATTTCTCTCTGAGTCTACGCATTGCCAGGCATCTGGGCTAGTGAGTTCCCGTATCTCTGCCACTCTAGTGCCAACAAAGACCTTCAGAATCAGAACCAGAATCAGAAATCAGAAAACCCTTTATTGTCATTGTACAGTGTGCAACAAGATGAGAGAGCCCCCCTCTCCAGTCTTGTTCCTCCTGAAATGACGATCTCCTTTGTTTTTGCAATGTTGAGCTGTAGTCTGTTGTCCTCACACCATGCCGTTAGTCTCTGGACCTCCTCCCTGTAAGCTGTCTCGTCTCCTTTTGAGATCAGACCGACCACTGTCATATCGGCAGAAAATTTGACGATGGTGTTGTTTCCGGTGGGCCGAGCTGCAGTCATAGGTGTAGAGGGCGTACAGGAGAGGGCCCAGCACATATCCTTGAGGGGAACCGGTGCTCAGCGTTCGGGTGGAGGTTGTGTAGGGGCCGAGCATCACAGTCTGGGTTCTGTTGGTCAGAAAGTCCTTAATCCAGATGCGTGTGAGGGCAGGGAGGCCGAGAATGTCCAGTTTGGTGATGAGGATGTCTGGGATGATCGTATTGAACAACGAGCTGTCGTCCACAAAGAGCATCCTGGCAGAGCTCTGCTTTTGTTCCAGATGGCCCAGCACAACATGCAGAGCAGTGTCGATGGCGTCCTCAGTGGCTCTGTTTGCTCGGTATGCAAACAGGTAGGGATCCAGTGTGGGAGGAAGGCAGTCTCTGATGTGCTGGAGAACCAGTCTCTCAAAGCACTTCATGATGACTGGTGTGAGGGCAACAGGACGGTAGTCATTCAGGTGGACTGTGGGTGACTTTTCTGGAGACAGGAATAATGGTGGAAGTTTTCAAGCAGGAGGGGATGACTGCTTGAGCCAGGGAGTGGTTGAAGATCCTGAAAAAAACATGTGATAGTTGGTGGGCACATGCTCTGAGGACTTTGCCTGGTATTCCATCTGGTCCAGTAGCTTTCCTGGGGTTTACTGCCAGGAGCGCACATCGTGTTCCTCTATGGTGAGTGAGGGGGAGTTGAGGCATGGAATGCGGGGCTGTGACGGTTGGGGCGAGTCAAAGCGAGCAAAGAAGCAGTTTAGCTCCTCCGCCAGCAAGGCACTCGGGTCTTCAGATGTTATGCTATTACCTCTGTAGTTGGTGATGCTCTGTAGACCCTGCCACACCTCCCGTGGTCTGTTGCTGGCAAGGTGGGACTCCAGCCTCCTCTTGTAGTCCGTTTTGGCTAGCTTGATGCCTTTTTTCAGGTCAGCACGAGCCACACTTTACAGAGCTCTGTCACCTCACCTGAAGGCAGTGTCACGGGCCTTGAGGAGTGAGCAAACCTGGCTGGACATCCAGGGTTTCGTGTTTGGGAAAGTCTTTATTGTCTTGTTCAGAGACACAGTTTCTATGCAGAACCTGATGTAGTCCAGTACACACTCTGTGTAGACATCAAGGTCCTGATGATCAAAGAGGTCCCAGTCTGTGTCTTGAAAGCAGTCCTGTAATTCACTCATGGCGGTCTCATGCGAGGTTTTCACTGTCTTTGTGGTGGGCCTGAATCTGTGTCTGAGAGGGGCGTGTGCCAGCAGCAAGGACAGGTGGTCTGACTGGCCGAGGGGGGCGAGTGGGATGGCTCTGAATCCGTGCTTGATTTTTGACTACACATGATCAAGAGAGTTGTCTCCTCTCGTTGGGCACTTGACATGCTGGTGGAACTTTGGGAGTACAGTCTTTAAATTGGCCTTAATAAAGTCTCCCGCTACTGTATGAACACCATCGGGGTTGTTAATGACGCGCGCGAGTAGCGAGAGCGCCGTGCTAGTGCTAGCATCGGGAAGGATGTAAACAGCATTGACAATCACTGCTGTTAGCTCCCTCAGGAGAAAATAAGGCCGGCATTTAACGGACATGTACTCGATGTCGGGGGATGAGTGCTTCTCAACGATCATGCTGTTATTGCACCAGTCTTCATGCACGTAAACACAGAGCCCCCCACCCCTGCTCTTACCGGTGTCTCTCGTACGATCCGCGCGATGAAGCGAGCGCTCAGCTATCTGGATGCTAGCGTCGGGAGCGTTGGAGAGCAGCCAGGATTCTGTTATGATGATCACACAGCTGTCTCGTACATAGTGGTTTCCCAGGATTTGTAATTCCAGATCGTCGATTTTATGGACTACAGATCTGGTGTTGGTCGGGTAGAGACTTGGCAGTGGTTGCTTGTGGGGCTGCTGTCGTAACTTTAGTAGGACACTGGACTTGCAACCCCGCTTCTGCTTCCTCTCTCTCTGTCGTCTGCGTCGCCTCCCGGCCCCGATCACAATCCACGGTGAGCCGGGCGGCCTCGCTAGCTCGTCAGGAATTTTGCGATCATAGCAAAATTCCTCTGAGACGGTTATTTTGTATCAATAATCAATGTCCACGATGTCCTGGCGGGTGTAGCGATACTGTGCCACAGTTGGTGGTAATAAAACCGAGCAAACATAAATAACAAGGCTTAACTTGGAGACGGAGCCTGCATCCACCAGCTTCTGGATCTCAATGCCGTAGACCTTGGCACGCTCTGGATCTTTGACCACTCGTCATTCTGTGCTCCGCAAACTTGGGAAGACGGCTTCTTTCGGAGCGTGGAGAATAGGCATGTTTTGTTTACGCACAAGGGGGGGTGGCATCGTGAAGGATCCCACCCCACTATAAGAGGATGGTCTTCTCTTCAAGCAGGGCCATGGCTGCTTGATCTTGCTTTGACCTCGCTACAACCTGTCGCTTCTGTCGGGAAGAGTGTCAAGTTGCCAAAGTCTTTCAACATGCCTAAACAGTTCTGTATTGACTGGGGATACTGATGTCAACAAACACTCTTGTGGGCGTAAGTCCTGTATTACATTTGCCGAACCCTGGGGGACCCAGCCTAATCTGTTACGGAGAGCTGCGGTTCCACCTGGAGTGTCCAGTCTGATTGTCTCGAAAGTGGTAATCAGGTGTGGGTGGTCGGACCCAATAAGCAACAGTGACCTGGCATTGTGGAAAGCCTTGATGGGTAACCCAACTAAATGAGGGTACCTCTGCTGGAGTCTATCCATCGGGTAGGACTGTTGTGCCAGACCGAGGCGTGCTGCAGTGAAGGCTTTATACACTTTGAGGCTGGTCTTGGGGTCAGCAGCGTGAGAGATGCGGAAAGACACTGTCGAGCCAAGGAAACTCTGAACATCATGTTGAATGGTTTGCAGCGGGAGGTCCTCCCCCGTGCCTTGTATGCCCAGCTCTCAAGCAGCTGCTGAGAGGAGCATTGTGCCTTCTGACCCGTCGTCCAGGATGGCATAAGTAGTTATGGTTTGTTTGCCGTGATGCAGAAGCACTTGGACGACCTCAGTAAGACCCTGTTACCCTCTGGGGGGGCGGTCGACATACAGGACCTCAGTAGTGGGGATCACTTGCTGACTCTTTTCGCAGTTTGAAGGTCTACGTTCTCTCTCCTTAACTTCAGAATCAGAATCAGAAATCCCTTTATTGTCATTGTACTCAAGTGTGCAACGAGATTAGAGAGCTCCCCTCTCCAGTGCAATACAACAATAATTCAGATAAATATATAAATTAGATAAATAAGAGAATAGTTAGTGCAATGGAAAATAATACTGAATAGGGTATATCAAAACACATCACGTTGCTGTTCTGCAAGGTACGCGTGGTCGTGTGTGTGTGTGTGAGTTTAGAATGGAGATGGCTCTTGGGAAGAAACTGTTTCTCAGTCTATTGGTCCTTGATTTGATGCACCTGTAGCACCTGCCAGAGGGTATCAGGTCGAACAGGTGTGAGTTTGGGTGGGTATTGCCTTCGCCTTCATGAATGAGCTGTGGATGTTTTCCTTGAAACATGCTGCAGGGCTTCTTCAGATTACACTAAGATGCTTGGTGATGCCTTGCACAGCGCCAGCACCTCTTGTTGGACTCTATCCAATCTGTGAGCTCTCCTCTGTTCAGCTTTGTTACTTCCTCACATTTACTGAGAAAGTGCTCCTCATTTTCGCAGAAAGGGCATTAGGGCTTGGGTCTCCCTTTCTTCCTCTGTGAGTCCTTCACCGGTGCAATGTTGTTCTCAGGGCTCTTGGCGCCGTGAAGAACGGTAACAGTCCGCTGTGCTTGGTGACTCTCGGACTTGGATGCTTGCTTCTCCTTTGCCCCTTTGGATGCTGTTGGCCCATTGAAATCCAGACATCACGATTCATATTTGAGCCACTCGGCCAGATCAAGCAGAGAGGGAACGTTGCCAGCTCCTCGGAAGGTGCACCGACGGAAGTCTGCTCGCTGCTCTGGAGATAGTTTGCTGAGCTGTCTCGGCACATGAGAGCACAGCGGAGTTCGACATCACCGTCTCTGCCCAATGTCCTCAGTAGACTGACCAGTGATTGTACATGAAGGGCGTACCGCTCGAAGGCTGCGTTGTCGCCACGACGAATATCAGGTGAGTCGAGGACACTTTTTCTTGAGGGCTAGTTGGTGGGGCTGACCAAATTTCTCGTTGAGTGCTGACATGGTGTATGTGTAAGGCGTAGGTGAGTTGATTTTGTAATATGCAATCAACTTTGCCTCTTCTAAATTCAAATGATCAACCAGGATTTACTGGTTGAAGAGTTCTGTCCCTCCCACTGGTAAGAGGTTCTCCAAAGCCATCTTCGAGCGTGCAAACTCACATGGATCACGGTGGCTGAAGTAGAGTATGGAGGGGCGCGGCCCCTTGTAGCTCTGTTCAGTGGTGACAGCAGAATCATGATACAGTGGAGCTGGAGTCTACCAACCTTGTCTTTGCATCCTGTAGTCCTGCTGTGTGGGTGCTGGCAGGTACGTTGACTGTTGAATTGGGAGCATACACTTGCTTGCTAAACAATTATAAAAACAAGAAACTCACTCTTTGACGAGCCGCTATGTGACGTCACGATAACGTTACCGGAAGCTTGCGTGATTGCGCCATTTCCACTTTGAAGCATTCGCTGACAAGTTAAGCTAGCCTTGACAGGTAGCCTAGCCTACTAAAGCCGCATTGCTAATGCTTTGTTGCGTCTAAATCCTACTTGAGTAAGCTTTTACAAGCTTTGACTCAGTTTAATACACTTCTGGAGTTATTCTTGAGTGACAGAGTTGCCCCACCATTCTAAAGTAATAAAACTTAAGTGCTCGACAAACTCCAGACACGACGTGGTCACTTTTATGGTAAAAGGGTACTGTGGTGATTTCGGGTACCGCAGTCAATGCAACCCCTACAAAATTTAAAGCGCTGGATAACTTTAATTATTAGCAAACCAAGGAATGGCTGAAATAATTAACTTTCGGTTTCAAGTATTTAATTTTCCTTCAATAGACAGCTTGTCAGTGTCAATCCATTCAATTGTTTCGCTCATTCGTGGGACTTTTTGGAAATAAGGTGTAAATTAAATACTAATTTAATTTAATGTGACTGTTTTCAAGTCAACAAGATTAATTTCCGAAACACTCAACTTCAATTTATAGTGAGTTTGCCTTGAATTTAGCCAACTTAATTAATTTTTTAATGCAATATTGCCTTTATGAATTGTTATAAATTATTTGATGCATTGCCATTTAAATAATTTTACACATAATTGGGTAACATCCTTAAATGTTGCCTTAACTTTTATGTAAACATTCCTCCTTTCTGGCTATTGTGCTGTCAGCTTCCATCCTCAATACAGTGATGCAGTAAAGTTCTGACTTAAAATCAAAATCTTTTAAATCAATTGATTGAACATCAAGCCCACCCCCAAGCACTATCTAATTGGTGAACAACTAGACCGACCTCCAAGTTGATTAAGGTAGGCGTACACCTATTCAAATTGACAGGGATAAAGCTACCGTACAATATGGAGATTTTAGAGAATGCACTTGTGAACCTGACCATTCCAAATTAAGCCCTGAGATTTTGGATACTAACATGGGCCAATTTTGCGGTGATGCTCAAAATGAAACCGTGACACATGGGACAAACTCTTAGCCGTATTGTTTTAAACCAGGGGTGTCAAAGTCATTTTTGTGGACGGGCCACATTGTAGTTACGGTTTCCCTCAGAGGGCCGTTATGACTGTGAACCTATATAAATTTATGATCACCTTACATTATCACATACACACAACAAATTCACGGAAAGCCAGTCAGTAATTGTTAGTTCAACAATTCTTCCATTTATTTTAAAAGGGGAGGATTGGTTACAAATAAATGGCAACGTCTCATATCTCAATGTTGTTAAAAAAAAAAAAGTGTGTTAGAAACATGAAGTTGACGCACATGATCTGCCCATTGAGGGCCACAAAATATGAGGTCGCGGGCCAGATCTGGCCCCGGGCCTTGAGTTTGACACATGTGTTTTAAACGTTGTTGAACACGGTTGAAATGGAACGACCACAATCTTGACCAGATGAAAAGTGTCTTGACAGCTGAACAACAGATACATGCACAAATTAGTGAAAATCTAACTCAGTTAGAAGCAAAGCAACACCAGTCTAAGTCTGAGTTCAACAAACCTTCTTTGTCGCCATCTTCTGACAGTGTTGACCTCAAAAACAGTTGCTAAATTGATACACAACCTCACCGTGTACACGCAAACTGCCTGTGAGTAGGAAGAAAATTTGCGAAATGCAGCGTTTGAAATTTGCCACCTAAAAGAACAAATTTCAGAATTAACAGAACGTCCCAATGATCCTAGGAGCCAAGTTGTCTGTGGCTTTTTGCCCCTGGTAGGGTCACCCATGGCAAATAGGTCCTAGGTGAGGATCCAGACAAAGCACAGCCCACAAAGACCCCTCATGATGATGACAATATATTGACCATGTTTTCCCGGGGGTGGATGAGATCCGCCCGGCGTTCCTAAAGGCTCTGGATGCTGTGGGGCTGTCATGGTTGACAACGCCTCTACAACATTGCATGGACATCGGGAACAGTGCCTCAGGATTTGGCAGACTGGGGTGGTGGTCCCACTTTTTAAGAAGGGGGACCAAAGAGTGTGTTCCAATTACAGAGGAATCACACTCCTCAGCCTCCCTGGTAAGGTTTACTCAGGGGAACGGGAGAGGAGGGGTCCGTCGGGGGATCGAATCTCAGATCCAGGAGGAGCACTGTGGTTTTCATCCTGGCCGTGGAACAGTGGACCAGCTCTACACTCTCTGCAGGGTCCTTGAGGGTGCATGGGAGTTTGCCCAACCAGTCTACATGTTTTTTGTGGAGCTGGAGAAGGTGTCCCTCTGAGAGTTCTGTGGGGTGTGCTTCAGGAATATGGAACACCAGCCCACTAATACGGGTTGTTCGGTCCCTGTACCATGATGTCAGAGTTTAGTCCGCATTGCCGGCCGGAAGTCGGATTCGTTTCCAGTGAGGGTTGGACTCCGCCAAGGCTACCCTTTGTCACCGATTCTGTTCAGAACTTTTATGGACAGAATTTCTAGACGCAGTCGAGGCAATGAGGGAGTCCGGTTTGGTGGCCTCAGTATTGCATCTCTGCTTTTTGCAGATGATGTGGTACTGTGGTTTCTTCAAGCCATGATCTCCAACTCTCACTGGAGCGGTTCGCAGCCGAGTGTGAAGCGGTTGGGATGAAAATCAGCACCTCCAAATCTAAGACCATGGATCTCAGTCAGAAAAGGGTGGAATGCCTTCTCCAGGTCGGGGAAGAGATCCTGCCCCAAGAGGAGGAGTTTAAGTATCTTGGGGTCTTGTTCACGAGTGAGGGGAGGATGGAGCGAGAGATCGAAAGGCAGATTGGTGCAGCGTCCGCATTGGTCTGTCGTGGTGAAGAGGGGGCTGAGCCAAAAGGCGAATTTCTCGATTTACCGGTCGATCCACGTTCCTACCGTCACCTATGGTCACGAGCTGTGGGTCATCACCGAAAGAACAAGATCTCGGATACAAGCGGCCGAAATGAGTTTCCTCCACAGGGTGGAGGGTTAGAGATAGGGTGAGAAGGTCGGCCATCCGGGAGGGACTCAGTGTCGAGCCGCTGCTCCTCCACGTTGAAAGGAGCCGGATGAGGTGGCTCAGGCATCTGATTAGGATGCCTCCTGGACGCCTCCCCGGTGAGCTGTTCCGGGCATGTCCCACTGGCAGGAGGCCCCGAGGACGACCCAGGACACGCTGGAGAGACTCCCGGCTGGCCAGGGAATGCCTGGGGATCCCTCCAGAAGAGCTGAAAGACGTGGCTGGGGAGAGAGAAATCTGAGTTTCCCTGCTGAAGCCGCTGCCTCCGTGACCCGATGGATGTTCCTGACACTTTCAGTCTGCACCACTTGGTCAGATCGACTGCTATGCTCGAATCAGGACGACCTCCTCAGAGCATCAATCCCAAGGACAATCAGTGAGGGCAAATTATCAGGGTACAAAACAAAATTGGTGCTTAGAATGTATTTAAAAGGGGGAAAACTTCCGGTTCCGGCGCCGCGCGAGTGGCTGCCTGTTTACAGCAGCGTGGCTCACTATTGAGACTTTTTCGTGTGTTTTTTCCCTTTACCCCGTTTTATTTTATTTTGACCTCATCTCAGCAATGGACATACAACTTGCGGTGCTTGGGGGCTGTTTTTTGCGCGATCGTGCGCGATCGTGTCCGGAGACGAAACTCGGAGCTACGGAACGATTGTGTACTCAAGAGATCAGCTGTTAGCACTCCGTGCTAACCCCACGTCGGCTCCTGGAGCGAGACCCGATATCCCCCGTGAGCTGAGGAGGAAGAGACGGGGATGTTGTGCGGGGGCTAAACGCCAGGCAAGGAGGAGACGATACAACCCCGTCCTACCGTTCATTATTATAGGGAATGTTAGATCCCTCCCCAATAAAATGGACGAGCTAACAGCGCTAACCCCGCATGAGAGGATTGTCCGGGAGGCTAGCTTGCTGGTGTTCACGGAGTCGTGGCTAACAGAGCTAACGCCGGACGCCGTCGTGGAATTGGACGGCTTCCAAATACTACGCGCGGACAGGACACTGGAGAGCGGTAAGAGGAAAGGGGGAGGGCTAGCTGTGTTTGTTAATGATAGATGGTGTAACCCTGGGCACAGGATGGCCGAGTGGTCTAAGGCGCCGCGTTCAGGACCCAGTCTCCCCCAGGAGGCCTGGGTTCGAATCTCGAATTTTTGTTGCCAGGATGGCCGAGTGGTCTAAGGCGCCGCGTTCAGGACCCAGTCTCCCCAGGAGGCCTGGGTTCGAATCTCGAATTTCCCCATTGTGGGACTAATAAAGGGCAAATTATTATTATTAATTATTATTATTATTATAACTGTTAAGGATCAACTTTGCAGTCGGGACATTGAGCTGATAGCTGTTAGCATGCGTTCGTTCTATTTACCGCGAGAGTTCAGTCATGTGATCGCGGTGGCGGCGTACGTGCCACGCTCTGCAAACAGTGAGACAGCCTGTGACGTACTGACTGCAGCTGTGAGCAGGCGACAAACACAGCACCCAAATGCCCTGCTCCTTATCGCTGGTGACTTCAATCATGCTTCTCCTTCCTCCTCTCTGCCTTCATTCACACAATATGTAACCTGCCACACCAGAGACAATAGAATATTGGACCTCTTCTATGCCAACACCAAGGAGGCGTACACGTCACTGCCCCTCCCCCCGCTGGGCAAAGCTGACCATAACTTGGTTGCTCTCCTGCCTGTGTACAAACCTCTGGTCCGCAGGCAGCCAGCTGTGACACGCACAGTTCAGCGATGGTCCGGAGAAGCCGAGGAGGCCTCAAAGGACTGTTTCAACACAACTGTGTGGGAGGTGTGAGTTGAACCCATTTTTCAAAAGGTTTGATCAAATGCTGACCCCACTCAGGCTGCCCTGCTGCAGCCCCCACCAACCACTCCTGCCACTGCGAACAAGACCCTCTCTCCCCCTCTCGCTCCCCTCTCTCTCTCCACAGGCTCCAGTTCCCAGCCTCATCAGACAACCACCACTTCCTCCTGCTCAGCCTTGTTCCTCACAACATCTCAGGTGAAGAACCAGCTGAGGAAGATGAAGGCGAGGAAGGCAGCAGGCCCAGATGGGATTAGCTCCCAGCTCCTCAAATCCTGCGCAGACCAGCTGTGTGGAATCGTCCAGCACATGTTCAACCTGAGCCTGAAGCTGGGCAGAGTCCCCATCTGTGGAAAACATCCTGCCTGGTTCCGGTTCCAAAGACACCCCATCCGAAGGAGCTCAACAACTTCAGACCAGTGGCGCTGACGTCTCATCTGATGAAGACCCTGGCTAGACTGGTCCTCGTCCATCTGCGCCCCCTGGTCAGCTCCTCAATGGACCCATTCCAGTTCGCATACCAGTCTGGCATCAGTGTGGATGATGCCATCATCTACCTGCTCCACACTTCACTCTCCCACCTGGAGAAGGCGGGGGGCACGGTGAGGATCATGTTCTTTGATTTCTCAAGTGCTTTCAACACCATCCAGCCCGCCTTATTGGGAGACAAGCTGGAGCAGGCGGGAGTGGCCCACCACCTCATCACATGGATCCACGACTACCTCACAAACCGGCCACAGTACGTGAGGACACAGGACTGTGTGTCTGACGTGCTCCTCTGCAGCACGGGAGCGCCGCAGGGAACTGTTCCGGCTCCCTTCCTTTTCACCCTCTACACCTCGGATTACAAATACAATTCCACAACCTGTCACCTGCAGAAGTTCTCTAATGACTCTGCGATTGTCGGCCTCATCACTGACGGTGACGATCGGGAGTACAGAGGGGTTATGCAGGGGTTCGTGGACTGGTGTCAGCAGAACCGCCTCCAAATCAACGCTGTGAAATCCAAAGAGCTGGTGGTGGATTCCGCAAGCGTCGGCACTCTTCACCTGCACCAGTGAATATCCAGAGAACAGACGTTGAGAGGGTCTCAACTTGCAAGTACCTGGGTGTTCATCTGAACAATAAACTGGACTGGAGCGACAACATAGACGCTCTCTATAGAAAGGTCAGAGCAGACTCTTCCTACTCAGGAGGCTGAGGTCCTTTGGCGTTCGGGGAACACTCCTCAGGAACTTCTATGACTCGGTGGTTTCATCAGTCATCTTCTATGGAGTGGTCTCCTGGGCAGGAGCCATCTCGGGCCGGGACAAAAAGAGACTGGACAAACTAGTGAGGAGGGCCAGCTCTGTCCTGGGCTGCTCCCTGGACTCTGTGGACTCAGTGGGGGGCAGGAGGATGACGGCAAAACTGTCATCAATGCTGGACAACCCAGCCCACCCACTCAATGACATTCTGAGAACACTCCACAGCTCCTTCAGTGATAGACTGTTACACCCTCGCTGTACCAAAGAGAGATTTCGCCGCTCCTTCCTGCCGACTGCTGTCAGACTTTTTAACAAGAACATTGGGTCAGGCCTACAAACTGGAGGGCATTAGTGCAAGTGTGCAGTCCTAGGATGCAATATACACTACTACTGTACTTTCAGCCAATGGTATACTTAAATATTGGCCAATGATGTATTTTGTTTACCATTACAGTATTCTTATAACAGTGCTTCTATCACTGCAGTATTTCTCCCATTGCAGGACGTTCACTATTACAGTACTTTTATCATTGCAGTACTTTTATCATTGCAGTATTTCCTATCATTGCGGTACTTTTACTATTACAGTACTTTCATCATTGCAGTATTTTTACTATCACAGTACTTTTACCATTGCAGTATATTTTATCATTGCAGTACTTTTTACCATTACAGTACTTTTATCATTGCAGTATTTTCTATCATGCAGTACTTTTCTATCATTTCAGTACTCTTACCATTACAGTACTTTTATCATTGCAATATTTTTATCATTGCAGTATTTTTAATCATTCAGTAGTTTTTATCATTACAGCGTTTCCCCCTCTGTATAATGGACAGGCATTAGGAGTGTTTCCTTACACTTAGATACGTTTATACTGTGTATATTTGCATGCTTTTTATGAATGTCTGCTGCTAATGTTATACATTAACGGGTACATTACGCCGCCGACTCTGTGTGATCTATATCTTTGCTGCTGTAACACCTCAAGTTTCCCCATTGTGGGACTAATAAAGGACATCTTTATCTTTTATCTTTATCTTGTTAAGTCAACTCCCTTAACTCGCGGTTAACTCTTTGACTCGACCCCGGATAAGCGGCGGATAATGGATGGATGAAGTCATGGAGCCACATGTCCAACTTTTGAGAGTTAACACTAGCTTGCACGAAGATCATCTATTTTTGATCCTCTCCATATAGTATTAGGATCACCGGGTTTGAAACCCTCATTATTTTTTATTTCCCTTTTTCAGATTGCGTTGCGTGTACAGTTATTTAGTTCATTTTTGTTGGGATACACATGTGAGGATGAAAGAAAAAGCTAAAAATGGATAACAGTATCAAGATAATATCGCTAAATGTTCACGACTTAAATACACAAGCAATAAGGTTATGAAGTAGATTCAAGGATAGAGTTTTTTCTTTTTTTTTATGAATGTAAGCAAGTGCCATCTTGTTGAGGAGTGTAATATTGGAACGGCAGTAGAATCGGACCATAGCCACTGAATTTGAAAATTGGCTTGAAGGAAGCAACATAAGGTATAGAGACTGTATACTAGTGGTTCGCAAATGGGGGTACGCGTACCCCTGGAGTACATGAAGGAACTCCAGGGGGTAAGCGAGATTTTAAATAAAACAAACATGCAAAAATCCTTTCAAAATAATTAATTAAATGTTTCAGGAAAATATAAGGTCATCAAACTAATTTTATTTTCCGTTGGTGATTCAATTTGATTATTTTAAAAACCCAGATTCTCCCCCAAACGAGAATGGTTCGACCCAATTTGTCACGTGCCACCTCTCGTTACCTGTCCAATCACTTGAATACGCAAACAATGGAGTCATGGTTGAAGCGTAAGTCTTCCGAATAAAACAGAGCTACAAGTGTAAAAGAAGGCCAAACCAGAGTCTGCAAAATTCTGCTTGTATGTTGAAGATTATATTTTCTTTGGATCTACACCCACCAGTAGCAAAACACCCGGCTGCAACACCCCTTATTCAAATGAAAGCATGCAGGAAAGCGGCCCTCCAGGACCGGAGTTATACACATGTGCTCTAGAAGTAGAAATGTTCACCAACTGATATGTGATAAATGCATGTTAATCAAGTCCTTCTGTGTGTATATGAGGATATTTTTGCAATTCGGCTATTTTTCTATTCCAGAGTGCCAGGGGTTGACGTGGAGGAGGACTCAAGGTATTAATTTAAAAGAACAAAAAGGCAAACAAAGGTAGTAGAGTGGATCAAAAACTAAATAAATATGAGTTCCAAAACAAGGATCAAAGAAACTAAACTCAGACAAGGGAAAAGGACTTGGACTGCAAACGTGACGTGACTAGGACAGAGGACAATTAACCAACAAGGACTGAAAGAAAGCAGGGAACTAAATACAGACAAAATGGCGAGACGAAGAGCACCTGAACAAGCCGTGCTGGGGGTAACGCATTACAACGCGTTACAGTAACATGTTTTGGGAGAAACCAAGTAATCTAATGAGTTACTCTCAATTATTACAGCTATTGAGTCTGGTAACGCGTTACAAATTGCGGGAAACAAATTTACCGTATTTTCATGACTGTTTGGGACTCAAAGTCCTAAATGTTCCCCCAAAATGGACATGGACAGGGTGCCTAATAATGCGGCGCACCTTATGTGTGGACGGAGTTCCAAAAATCTGTAACTTGTGTAACTTTTTTGAGCACTAAGCTGGACTGACTGAGACAATTTCAAGCTAACGCGCTGCTTATATAGAGGAAAGGAGGACGTTACTGACCTGACGACAGCATGCGAACATTAAAGGGTGAAGGGTGGCCATGAAAGACTACGGAAAGGCACACCACCAGTAGGTGCAAATATGTAAAACCAGTATGTGCATTGTACAAAACATTGTTTTGGCTAAGGACCACCAAAAATGGCAGAAAAGAGGTATTTAAAGCCGCTGGTGCCTTTGGAGTCCCACGAACCTCAGGGTGTGGAATTCTCAAGAAGTTTCCATGTGTGCTCAAAGATAATATTCAGTCACCGTAAAGCAGAAATGGTTGCAGTGGGCTCAGGAACACATGAAGACTAATTTTCAAACAGTTTTGTTTACCAATGAGTGCCGTGAAAACCTTGATGACCCAGATGCCTGGAGAAGCGGATGGTTGGTGAATGGCCACAATAGCCAATAAGCCGACATGGCAGCAAGTGGGTGGGGTTGTCATGTTTTGGACTGGAGTGATGAAGAGAGAGCTGGTACATCCCTATAAGGTCCCTGAGGGTGTGGAAAAAATGTCTGCAAAGTATGTACAGTTTCTGACTGACTAGTTTCTTCCATGGTACAAAAAGAACAGTACCTTCAGACAAAAAAAAATCCCCATCTCATTCTGCAAAGATCACAGATTAACTGGCTGCGATGGGAATAAGAGAAGAGAAACTGATGGTGTAGCCACCATTTTATCCTGACCTCAACCCTATTGATAACCTCTGGAGCATCATCGAGCGAAAGATCTATAAGGGTGGGAGACAGTTCGGCAGCTCTGAGACGCTATTCTAACATCCTGCAAAGCAAGAAAACCTGAAACTGTCCAAGAGCTCGCAAGTTCAATGGATGCAAGACCTTTTAAAGTGACATCAAGCAAGGAATGCCATATTAACATGTAATTGGGGCTCTTTAGGCACGATGGACAACTGGTTAGCACAGTGGCCTCACAACACAGAGGGGCAGGGTTCAATTCCGGCTCCGGCCTTCCTGTGTGGCGTTTGCATGTTCCCCCCGTGCCTGCGTGGGTTTCCTCCGTTTTCAGAAGATCAGATCAGATCAGAAATCCCTTTATTGTCATTGTACTCAAGTGTGCAACGAGATTAGAGCGCTCCCCTCTCCAGTGCAATACAACAATAATTCAGATAAATATATAAATTAGATAAATAAGAGAATAGTTAGTGCAATGGAAAATAATACTGAATAGGATATATAAAAACACATCACGTTGCTGTTCCGCAAGGTAAGGTTGGTCGTGAGTGTGTGTGCCGGGCGGTGTAGATGTGCGACAGTGAGGGGAGAGGGCAGCCAATAATCCTTTGCGCTGTATTGACTGTCCTCTGGAGCCTCACTCTGTCCGCCTCAGTGCAGCCGCTGTACCAGGTGGAGACACAGTACATATCAGCAGGCTCTCGATGGACAAGTGGTAGAAGGCCAGCAGCAGCTTCCTGTCCAGGTTGAATTTCCTGAGGACTCTCAGGAAGTGCAGGCGCTGGTGGACCTTCTTTACCACTGCTGAGGTGTTGTGTGTCCAAGAAAGGTCATCGGAGATCTGTACTCCCAGGAACTTGAACGTGTGGACCCTCTCCACACACACGCCTACTATGCAGAGGGGGGGCTGCATCGTCTTGTTCCTCTTGAAGTCGATGACGATCTCCTTTGTTTTTGCAATGTTGAGTTGCAGTCTGTTGTCCTCACACCAAGCCGTCAGTCTCTGGACCATGGTAGGTTGATTGGACACCCTGGATTGTCCCTAGGTGTGTTTGTGACCGCAGAAGGTTGTTTGTCTTTGTGTGCTCTACGATTGGCTGACAACCAGTTTAGGGTATACCCCACCTGGTACCCGAAGACAGCTGGGATAGGCTCCACCACGCTCGTGACCCTTGTGAAGCGGCACAAATAATGGATGGATGGGCCAGTTTATTCAAAAGTTATTTCAATCCAAAATATTTAATTCTATAAGTCCTTACAATGCTACAAATTCAACATTTGACCATTTTAAATTCTTTACAGACTTAACGATCAGGTGAGTGGAGGAGGAGGATCTGAGGGCACGGACTGGAGTGACAATGTTCAGGAGATCCGACAGGTAATGAGGGGCAAGGTTATGGATGGCTTTGAATTTGACAGGGAGCCAGTGAAGTTGTTGGAGAACAGGGGTGATGTGATGGGACGAGTGTGTTCTTGTGATGACATGAGCAGCTGAGTTTTGTACCAGTTGAAGTTTATTGAGGGACTTGTGAGGGAGACCGAAGAAGAGAGAGTTGCAATAGTTGAGACGGGAGGTGACAAGGCAGTGGACCAGGATAGAAGCGGATGAGGGGCTAAGGTAGGGATGGAGTCCACTGATGGTGTGCAGATGGAAGCAGGCTGACCAGGTTATTTTATTGATATGCTTATGGAAAGATAGAGTGATGTAGAGAGTCACACCAGTCTCTTGACCTGGGTGGAAGGGGAAACAATGGAAATCGAAATGGGAAAAAAGCCAACTTTGGATAGTATTGATTTTGTACCGAAAAGAAAAACTTCTGATTTGTCGCTGTTAAGCTTCATGAAATTATTAGTGAACCAGTCATTGATTTCAGATAAACAGGAGGTGAGGGAGGAGTGAGGGAGTGATATGATGGGTTTGCAGGAGAAATAGAGCTGGGTGTTGTCTTCGCAGCAATGAAAAGAGATATTGATTTTTTTAGAAGATGGTGCCAAGAAGGAGGCAGATAATAAATAATAGGGGGCCCAGGACATAACCTGTGGGCACACCTGAAGTGACTGGGTGGGACTTAGATGAGAAGGATTTCAGCTGGATGAACTATGTGCGGTCTTTTAAGTATGAATGGAGCCAGTCGAGGGCGGTGTGGGTGATGCAGATAGAAGAAAGTCTATTGAGGAGGATGGTGTGTGAGATGGTGTCAAATGCCACACTCAGGTCAAGAAAGATGAGAATGGAATGTGAACCGGAGTCAGCTGCAATGAAGAGATCAAATATGACTTTAAGTAGAGCTTATTCAGTGCTATGGAGGGGATGGAAAACGGACTGAAAAGGCTCATACTGATAAAGGTTATTTCAGGTTAGATGAGAATGAAGTTGAATGGCCACTACTCTTTCTAGTACTTTTGAAATGAATGGTAGGTTGGAAATAGGGCGGAGGTTATTGTAGTTGGTGGGGTCTAAACCATGTTTCTTTGGAATGGGGGTGACAGCTGCAGTTTTCAGCAGTGATGATACAATGCTGGTGGAGAGAGAATAATGAATAATGGCAGAAATGAGGGGAAGTAGTGCGGGAAGGAAGGATTAGACTTGGGTTGTATCCACAGCTATGAGAAGATCAATAGTAACTTTAGCGAGGGCCATCTCAGTAGAGGGGTCAACTCTAAAAGCTGATTGGAAAGGTTCAAATTGATTGTTAGCAGTCATTAAGTTGTTGCGCTACGACTTTTTCAAGAATTTTTGCAATAAACGGAAGATTTGAAACCGGCCTATAGTTGTTGAGACTCTCTGGGTTGAGGTTTGGTTGCTTAAGTAGCGGTCGGAGAACGGCAGTCCTAAAAGCTGCTGGTACTATACCCATGGTAAGTGATAGATAAATTATATTTAAAACAGACGGTCTTAGGGTCGTAAACAGTTCTTTAATTAATTTGCCAGGAAACGGATCGAGCACACAAGTTGTCGGTTTTGCCGCACTAACCAATTTTGTTAGGCTTTCAAGAGATACTTTTTTTAATTGAGATAAGGTTATCGGACAGTTATCAGCCCTAATGTCCCTATTAACATCATTAATCGCGGAATTCAACGGAAGCGGTTGATAAAGGGAGTAGCTCAGAGAGCGCAGCGGTGGTTGAGGAGCTAATATTGCGGCTGCTATAGCTTTAATTGTGGTCAGAACGATGGCAATGAGCCAAGACTTCAAATTTAATAAAGTAATGGTCAGATATAGCATTAGTATATGGTAATACGATAATTTTTTAGGATGCTAAGCCTCGGGTTAATACCAAATCTAACGTATTACCATTTGTATGCGTCGCTTCATCTCTTATTTGCGTGAAACCAAATGTATCAATTATTGTCTGAAACACCACGGTAAGTGGTTCCGACGGGAGATTCATATGAATGTTGAAGTCGCCCATCATTCAGGGATGATGATTTAATCTATGATAGAGTAGTGTGTTGATGTGATTTATACTCCGGAATGGAGGCGGAAGTGATCATTTCCAGAAAAACAGTTCGAGGGAGTGAGACTAAAACAGCAGATAAGATCCAGTGTTTGGCCATTGGAATGAGTTGGAAAATCAGCAAATTGACTAAGGCCAAAGACATTCAGGCATGATGAGAATTCTTTGGTGAGAGCCAGGTTATTGTTTTCAATGTGAATATAAAAGTCTCCTCGTAGAAGCACATTGGAAGAAAGCGTGGACAGCTGGCAGAGCAGAGTGGTTGAAGTCATCTAAAAAGTCATCTTCCATCATAGAGTCAAAACATTTAATATTGTCAGGTTTAACCACCTGAACATTTTCTGAACACAGATAATAAAATATATAAAAGGAAGACTAGAATATCTTTTTCTCTTGCGAGGAGAACGAACACGGTGTGTTGGGTTACAACTCTCCATCTGCTCTGAAGCACACTGTTAAGCCCTCTCTTTATTTGGGATTCTGGAGGTATACAATGATTTTTGCTTCTAAGGGATCAAAGGGAGAACATATAACAAATTTCAGACATGAAAGGAAAAACAGACAACAATGGCAGTTGTAAACTGATAGTCAAGACAGGCGTAACATTTGGTGCTCCAGCACAAAGGTTTGAGTCCATTTGTTTCAGAGGTGTGACTCAGGCACACCTCCTAGATGTTGCAGCTTTTGATCCTCAGTCCTCACGAATTCCGCTTCTCCTGAGAGACTTCTCATCCACATGGTTCAAACATAGGTCTCACTGTGGAACAATGCCTTTACAATACTAAAAGAGTAAAATATGGGATGAGTTATGAACATTTACTCTAACAAATATTATAGCCTACAATATATAGTTAAATGTTCATTACGGGTTAACTTAACCAGATACAGTATGATAGAAAATTTGGCATTTTCCTATCAAAGGGTCAAAATCATTATTAAATAAATTAATCCCGATTAAAAAAAAAAAAGTAATTTAAAAGTAATTAAACTTGAGTAACTCATTACTCTACAAAGACAATAACATTGTAAAGGAACCTATCACTTTCACATGCAAGTAACATGTTATATGTAATATATTACATTTTGGAAGCAATTTGCCCAACACTATGGACAAGAAACAAAGGGTTGGAGGGAGCTGATTGGCTAACACTTGGGACTGGGATGATAAGCACAGGACCCAAGAACGAGACAAACAGAAAAAGGAACACAAGGAAAACATTAAACTACATTCTAAACCAAAAC